>NC_056727.1:236931581-236949081 GCF_019279795.1 Protopterus annectens
TGAGGGTGGTGAGGATGAGAATGCTGTTGACCAACCCACAGTGAAGAAAAGAAGAGTGTACAGACCCAGGGTAACCTACCAGGGGCTACATGAGCTGGAGATAGTGGTGCGCTATAGGATGGACAGGGACCTCCTACAGCACATTGTTGAGCTGTGCCGGCCTCACCTCACATACAGAACTAACAAGGGAACTCATCCCAGTGGATACCAAGGTATGTGTAGGCCTAAGAATACTAGTCACAGGTACCTTCCAAAGGCCAACTGAGGATATCATGGGAATCTTACAGGCATCAGCATCCAGGGTACTCCACCAGTTCCTGGATGCCATGTCAGTACATGCCAGTGAGCATGTATATTTCCCCAACTCCTGTGAGGCGTTGACCAGCAATATGTGTCTCTTTCACTAAATAGCAGAATACCCTGAGGTAGTGGGTGCTATAGACTGCACACACATATGCATCAAAGCACCACCCAGTGAGCAAGGTAGGGTCTACATTAACTACAATGGCTTCCCCGCCATCAACTGCCAGGTTGTGTGCGATGCCCAGGGCATCATAATGAATGTGTGTGCTGGCTGCTCTGGTAGCTATCCCGACTCCCACATCTGGCATCTGATGCAGCTGTACCAGAGATTTGCCAATGGGGACATCCCTTATGATCACCTAGTGGGGGATGCTGGTTACACACTGGAGCCATGGCTGATGACACCCATCAGAAATGCACACACACCCGAACAAGATCTCTATAATGAGGCACATGCACAGACCAGAATCATAACAGAGCATGTGTTTGGGATGCTCAAGTCATGATTCTGGTGCCTGGATACATCCGGTGGAGCCTTGCAGTACTCACCAGCTACATTCACCCAACTTGTCATCATATGTGCCATGCTACACAATATGATCCTGCGGGAACAGCTGCAGCAGGAACAGCATGGAGCAGGGCCACACAGTCCCCCACCATTCCCAAGGCCTGCACAGGCACAGAGTGACCCGGAAAAGGAAGAACCTGAGCCTGCCCCAGTAGGCAGAAGGAGGCATGCCCAGTATGCCCTGGTCTTGGCAAAGAGGCATCGCATAGCACATGCACTGACACCGTAGGGTCCCAGAGAATGACACTTCTCTCCGACTCACACATACAGTAAAGGGATGCCAAACATGACATCACCTGTGCTCAGCCATGTATAGGGAGTGTACTATGTGCATCCGACATAGGCAGCCCTCCAGCACCATTCTCAATACTGGCACAGCCACAAGGTAAATCACTCTCCCTACCAATTGCTGAATGGAGTAGTATGTGTTGTTACTTGTATCTATGGCATGGATGTGAGCATGCAAGGGAATCGGGTGGTTGAATGGGATGTCAGCAGATAGTAGACACCTATAGTGGCAGCATGAGATCTGTAACAAATACTGGTGTCACCATAGTAGCCAGTACTAGACAAGGTGACAAAACTCACTGCAGGAAATGTGCTGGGCCACATGTGTGTCCATAGAACATACATATGCCAGTCAGGGAGGCTCACATACCCAAGAACAGTCTCACCCAGCAGGACAGGTGTAGACAAACACAAACAAAGGCTGTGCTAAGGCCTCTGATTGTTGGCTATGGAGAAAACCCCTCCAGACCTACATAGACAGACTACAACAGGTCAGGCAGTGGGATGTTAGTTCTGAAGGATAAGCTGTCAGAAACTGAAAAGTAGGTCAATCAAACCTAAGACCTGTAGTACACTGATATGCCTCTAGTCAGCATGATAGGTTAGAATACATAACGAAATGGAGTACCTGAAATACCAGTACAGTCATAGCAAATGTGTACAAGTGTCATGTGTGCCCCAATCCTGTGTAGAAATGTAGTAACAGTCAGGTGTACCCCCCAATCCTATGTAGAAATGTAGTAACAGTCAAGTGTGCCCTCCCCCAGTCCTATGTAGAACAGTAGTAACAGTCAGGTGTGCCCCCCAATCCTATGTAGAACTGTAGTGACAGTCAGGTGTGCCCCAATGCTATGTAGAAATGTAGTAACAGTCAGGCGTGCCCCCACCAATCTTATGTAGAAATGTAGTAACAGTCAGGTGTGCCCCCCTCAATTGTATTTAGACATGTAGTAACAGTCAGGTGTGCCCTCAAGCCTATGTAGAACTGTAGTAACAGTCAGGTGTGACCCCCCCCAATGCTATGTGGAACTATAGTAAGAGTAAGGTGTGCCCCCCCCAATCCTATGTAGTACTGTAGTAACAGTCGGGTGTGCCCCCCAATCCTATGTATAAATATAGTAACAGTCAGGTGTGCCCCACCGAATCCTATGTAGAAATGTAGTAGCAGTCAGGTGTATCCCCCCAATCCTATGTAGACATGTAGTAAAAGTCAGGTGTGCCCCCCAATCCTATGTAGACATGTAGTAACAATCAGGTGTGTCCCCCTCCAATGCTATGTAGAAATATAGTAATAGTCAGGTGTGCTTCCCCAATCCTATGTAGAAATGTAGTAACATGTATGCGTAGGTATAATAACAGTGGAGCACAGATTACCTGAGCTGGCCAAGGTAGCAGGATAGATTGTAGCATGTGTACAATATGCAGGTCTGTGTATGTTAGGCTGGTGTGTGTTGTATATTATGTGAGAGTGGTCAGTATATATATGCAAGGTGAGGTTTGTCCTGGTGGCCATTGTCCAGTACTGCCGATGACAGGGCCAAGTTATCACAACTGCAGTGCCAAAGACAATTCTCCCCAGCAAACACACATTCCAGCAGTAAGTCATAGTAAATGTTTGGAAATAATATGAGTCACCATCTGAAAGACGGACATGGTATGAATGTTGGCCCGGATATACAAGTAGTACACAGGGGGAAGTACCCCAGACAGACAGTGTATAGTATGTAACTGTCAAATGGACACACTCTTTGAATTGTACATACAGTTTTGCAGCACATTATTTGGGCTTGTAGTAGGGAATACTGATGTTGTCTGGCCAAACACTGCCAGACCACAAAGGTCATAGGAATGAAGTATTGAGAAACAGCTGATGTCCCTGCACAAGCCAGCATAGGTGGAATGCCCCATGCATATCTGTGAGTCAGATGCAAGTAGTTTCCATAGCACACATGCACCCGGCTAACCCCACCACCACCCACAGGTACCTCTCCAGTCTTATCCCTGCTGTTGGGAATGAGTACAATATGACCCCCACCTGTGTATGGCAATAGCAAAAGAATGCAGCATGCAGAGCAGGTGTCCCATGCAGGTGTGTCCCTAGCTGTAAGCAGCACCCTGCCAGCATCCACACGACTGGGTCAATACTGACAGAAAGTAGTGGCATGAACACCTTGCACATGTAACTTGTCACCCCAGGGGAATATAGTGCATTGCAGTCTGGGACTGTAGGAGTGACAGATTTAAATGGCCTGCTACAGCTGACCTGCATCACTACCAAATGGCCTACAGTTCCCTGCCAAAGGCCTGTGTCTCACCCGTACTGCCAATGTATGTTATATCATGGCTCCCAAAAAACAACATAACACAGTCCACAGAACCCAAATGCAAGGCCATGTGGACAAATCACAGTAACGTGTCCACCATGTCCTACTGCATGAACTGTGGACCAACACCAAATTACTGCTGGGATGAAGTGATAACTATAGGGAACATATTAGATAATGTTTGCATAATGTATGGAAAAGGATAGAATAATAGAGGGGGTGGGAACATGTGCAACAGGGAGTGTGTAAAGTCCGAAACTCAGCCGTGTGCACATACTGTCCCTGGCTGCAAACACAAGAATGGGTGGCTACAAACCTGCTCGTAAACCACAATGTGAAGGGGTAATGTCCAGAATTATGACCCCTGCCTCTGGGTAACCTGTGTGAATCTGTACAGCTGTGAGGTATGGCCACAGCAGGATATGGCCATACTGTCACGTCGATGGATGTACATGCATGGGATCCTCTGCCACCACTGTACCAAGGTGCTTAACCATTTATACAGACCCAGCAGCAAGTGTCTGCAGCTTCCCCTCCAGAATGGCATGATTTTGCAAGAATATGTAGGCTGCTGACTACAATACTGGACTTAGCTGCATTCACCCTGTGTTCTCCAGGACATCACTGCAAGCAAATATGTATACCTGACAGTACTTGATGACATAAAACACCACTGTGTATAACAGTACATATGTCTGAATATCTCTGCTAACACCAGGACCATGTAGCAGAAGCATCACAGACACAATTACCTACAGTAACCCACCATCTTTTGCCCATTTTGACCCCATATTGTCAACTGATCTACAGATATCCTGCAGAAACAGTTTGCTAGCTGTAGGTGTAGAACACAAAAGCCTGCGCTAGAGTACAATCGACCTGGAATGGATTTACACATTCAGTACAGAAGGTCATACTGGGCATGCTCCCACACTTAGAGAAATGAATAGACAAATGAAGCAAATGTCTAGCAGCAACAGTGGGCCATACATATCTGACAGTCACAGATGTTAGTGCATACACTCCTCAGTGCACACCAGTCATGCTTTGCACACACATTGGATAGGAATACACACATATATCCAAGGACGGCACACTATAATAGGCCAAAAATACACATACATAGATGTGTGGAAGAGAGTGACAGTGACAAAGAGCCTTCCATCATGAGGCCTGTCCCACCCAGCACACATCCAATTGGCTAAAACCACAAGGATATTCACACCACCAGGCTACTTGTCCAACAGAATGTGTCTGAAATACCCCCGGTGCAAGTAACAGTAGGTTAGACTGCATTCCAAATTGTATAGCTTGCTACAGATCCCCTACCATGCACCATGATACCCACTACAGCTTTTGAAACATACAGTGAAATATTATGATACAAGCAAACATCCTAATACTGGGTGACTTATACTACCCTGCCATTAACTGGGAAACTAGTTGAGTACCAACACATGTGCCCAACAGTTCTTGGAAGTCATAATTCCCAATGCTCTGGATCAAGTAACCCATAGTCCCACCAGGGGCTCAAATATCCTAGATCTGGTCATTAGCAACATGGGAAATCAATGCTCCACACCTATGGTCACCCCATCATTGATCAGATATGCCCATGAGCTAATCACCCTTAACATCAACATCCTTCCCCCACACCCCAGTAAGGAAACCTCCATAAGACACATCTCCAAAGCCAATGTTATGCTACACATGTCATACGTGACTAACATCATGACACCCATGCAGATGGGAACTGAAAAGACAACTGCTAAATCATACATGAAGGCACTATATGAGCATATCCACTTGTGTATAAATCATGCCATCCAATATTGAACCAAGAAACTCCCCACCAAGGAAAGGAAGCAAATGTGGTGGCCCCCTGTCATAAACACACTGTACAACAAAAGGAGGAAACTGTTGCAGAAATAGAGGAATTTCCAGGATGCAAAATACTCCCTTACCAGCTACAGTAAGAGGCAGAGATCCCTCATAACATCCACCAAAGCTAGTTATGGACATAATATAGCCAAAGATGCCAAAGACAACTGCAAGCTGTTCCATAGCTATGTGAGGAATCTAAATGGCAATGCTCAGATCTGCTCTGAGCTACATCAGGATGGTATTAAATATACTGCTCCCAGGGATCTTGTCAATATCCTGGCAGATCGATTCAGTGCCAACTGCACCTCCCTCCCCATCCCCCAAAGAGCCCATCTCAACATGGATAGATTGCCATATTCCGGTAATAATGACCACATAGTTAAAAGCCACACTCTACAGAGCTATGACAACAGCAGCCATGGGACCAGGCAACACCCCGGGCTGTGTACTACATCAGCTACAAACTGAACTGGCACCTCACCTACGTGCATGTCTAATCATACCCACACCTCAGACTTTGTGCCCACTGTGTGGTGCACAGCTACAGTTATCCCAGTCCATAAGGGGGGATCCACCTTAGATCCTGGGAACTACAGCCCCAGCAGTATGATGTGCCTGATCTGCTAGGCCATGGAAAGTATTATCATGGAAATTAAAACAAAGGCATTGGCAACCTGCAAACACTGGACCCTAACCAAGTTGGGTTTGTGAATGGCCGATCATGTCACCTCCACCTGACTGATAACTGTGAATCCGTCTCCAGAGCCATAGATGAGAGTAAGGTGGTTCACACAGCCTATCTGGACCTCGCCAAGCCCTTCAACACCATCCCCCAGTCTGGAATCATAGATAAATGTATCAAGCTGGCCATTAATCCCAATGTCACCCGATGGGCAGCCAACTGCTGTACTGACACAACACACACTATACTGTGTGGTGCACAGCTACAGTTATCCCAGTCCATAAGGGGGGATCCACCTTAGATCCTAGGAACTACAGCCCCAGCAGTATGATGTGCCTGATCTGCTAGGCCATGGAATGTATTATCATGGAAATTAAAACAAAGGCATTGGCAACCTGCAAACACTGGACCCTAACCAGATTGGGTTTGTGAAGGGCCAATCATGTTACCTCCACCTGACTGACAACTGTGAATCCGTCTCCAGAGCCATGGATGAGAGTAAGGTGGTTCACACAGCCTATCTGGACCTCGCCAAGCCCTTCAACATCATCCCTCAGTCTGGAATCATAGATAAATGTATCAAGCTGGCCATTAATCTCAATCCCAATGTCACCCAATGGGCAGCCAACTGCTGTACTGACACAACCCACACTATAAATGTAGGTGACACCAACCTGAGCCCCAGACAAGTGACAGTTGGAGTACCTTTGGGTTCAGTCCTGGCACCACCCTTGTTTGGCATCTACTGCTCTGAAGTACAGTCCAACAGTAAGGGTCACCGGTAAACAAAGGTCGGAGATGACTGCACGCTGGGAGCCAATATTGAATCCCCACATGATGTGGATATTCTACAGAAGGGCCTTACAGAAAGACATGCTTGGTGCCTGAGCCATGGCCTCAAGATCAATGCCAAGAAATATATAGTTATCCCCATTGGGAAGGGACATGTACCTGTGAAGTACCACACAGGTGGCAGTACACTAAACACCTAAAGTGTGATAGACTTAGGGACACAGGTGGACAGTGGTCTCACCTTTGATAACCACAATGCCACAACAGTCAGGAAACCCACCTATGTGACACACCTCCCACTAAGGGCTTTACATCTGGGAAAAGGAGGCCATTGTCCCACTGTAGCCATCTCTCAGTAAACCCAGTACAGACTACAACAGCCCATTACACATGTACCTCACAACACATCTGCAATGAGTAGAGAGGCTGCAGATATACCTTAGGAAATTACCACAGGCCTAAACCAGATGTCCTATGCTGACCATCTGAAAATAATCCGGCTATACTCTGTCACATATTGTGTTCTCAGAGGCAATCTCTGCTTAGCATACCATGCCATGTCAAACCCACAGCTGTTGGACATGCTACACTTAGAGAATTCCAAACCCTCACAGTGACATGCACCAGGGATGCAAATCCTGTCATCACAATGAACAATACATGCAGGAGGGATGTGTTCCTGACCCAGAGACTCCCCAGACTCTGGAATAGACTGGCCATACATGTCAGGCAGAGTGCCTCTTTGGCCCACTTCAAAAGGAACTTGGACAATTGGATGGGAGATAGGACATTTTCCCCATGGATCATGTCAACTGTCCTGCTAGACAGGGGTGCAGGGAAGTAAATATTGTGGGAAGTCATAGCCAGAGAAATGTCATGTCTTGGCATGTATAGGCCCTAGGGCCAATAGCCTAGTATAAGTGTGTGACTGTATGAACCTATAAACTACAGTTTCCACTGCCCAACCTTGGCAAGGTTGCTGATGTCATTCACATAGAAATATACCTTTGGGGAAAGAGTTTTCCTGTAATCTCTGTGGTGCATGCTGTAACTGTGTAATGCTGTGGTGTGATATACTAGTTAGGTAGGAGTTCTATTCCCAGGCATGTCAAGTGTAGATGTTTGTCTGTGTGTGTGTGCTTGTCTGTGCAGGGAGCAATGCTTTTGAGGACAGTCACTACACCCTCCATTGCCCTTCTTTGGCAAGCCTGCTGATGTCATTCACTTTGAAATATTCCTTTGTGGAAAAAGCAGCCCAGTAATCTCCATGGCACATGCTGTAACTGTGTAATGCTGTAGTGTGATATAATAGTTAGGTAGGAGTTCTATTCCCAGACATGACAAGTGTGGATGTTTGTATGTCTGTGTAGGGAGCAATGCTTTTGAGGCTATTCACAGTCACTACAACCTCCATTGCCCTTCTTTGGCAAGCCTGCTGATGTCATTCACTTTGAAATACACAGTTGGGGAAGTAATAGCCCAATAATCTCTGTGGTGCTTGCTATAACTGTGTAATGCTGTAGCATGATGTACTAATCAGGTGGAAGTTCTATTCCCAGACATGGCAAGTGTGGCTATTTGTGTAGGGAGCAATGCTTTTGAAGCCATTCACAGTCACTACAACCTCCATTGCCCTTCTTTGGCAAGCCTGCTGATGTCATTCACTTTGAAATACACCTTTGGGGAAAGATTAGCTCAGTAATTTCCATGGTGCATTCTATAACAGCATAATGCTGTAGTGTATTATACTAATTAAGTAGGAGTTCCAGTCCTAGACATGGCAACTGTGAGACGTCATGTGTGTTTGTCATTCGTATCCTGTGTGGAGGTGGCTGTAAGTATGTAACAACTGGACTCATTGTGGAGCGGGTTTTGCAATTTTCTTATATAGTGGGCCTATTATATGTCACAATGTCTACCTTACAAGGATAACAGATGTCAAATAGCAGAGAGGCTGTGGTTGACAATCCATACCCCTACATGTAACATCAAGGCCTGGCAAACAATTCAGGTAACCCTTGTATTACCCAGAGAACACTCTCTACCCATGTCTCATACACAAACACACTCGACTAGGCAACAACTACTATGTTGGTAGTTCCCTGCAAATTGCCCACAGATAGTAACCATGGTGTGATTGCAGCAGACTACAGAGGGCATGACACCCTGTTGCATCACTACAATAGGCACATAATTGCATACAGTGCTCCTTCACTATGTACCCACCAGACACCTGCAACAACTGTAGTGCCAGAAAATGTAAACCACAAAGGACATACTATGCCTTATACACATGCCCTGTATGGACAGATGCCATGGATACCAGGGAATACCTGCATCATGCTGTCAATGTAGCTGCAGGGTCAACCTGGTGTTCATTGGCAGTTCCCCCCACATGAGGTCAGGAATGGCACATCTGATGATAATCTGTGTATACAACATGCCCCAGACACCCCAGGTACACATCCACATGTCACAGAACATGAATGTGGGATGTGTCCATATCCCAGACACCATCCATGTCATGGACTATAGAACACAAACATGGCAAGCATTGCACAGCACTGGCCACCCACAATAGTAACCCAGATGACTGGATGGTGAATATGATACCCACCTGTGTGGGCCAATTCAGACACTTCACCCCTGAGACACTCTGCAGACCATTTTCATGTGGCCTGATGCCATGGTATACCCTTTACCTAGCCTTGTACAGCCTTCTGGCACAGTCAACCACTACACACCTGTGAAGCAATGCACCCATGCATGTCAGTACTGGCAACCTGTGTCTGTGTGCGTGTGGAGTATGATTTCGATGCCATTCACACTCACTACACCTCCCATTGGCCTACTGAAGCATGCCTTCTGATGTCAGACACCTTGACATACCCTTTGCCCATATATCATCCTGATAACCCCTGTGGTGCATGTCATAATGGTGTATTACTGTATTGTGTCAAACTAGCAAGTTAGGGAGTCTAATCCTGACCCTGCCAACTGTGATAATGTGTGTGAGTCCCTGAGAGAGTGTGTCTTTGTCGACATTGACACCTGTTCATGTGGAAAGGCATGTGTACTACACCTACCTTATCCCTCCTTTATCACTGTTACAGATGTCACCCACCATCAAATATACCTTTGGACAACTCCCCAACATGTAAGCTCTGTGGCACATGCAATAACTGCAGACACATGTGATAGCAGTACATAGTTGAGCAAGGGTTTGAAATTGCATACTGGTAAGTGTGTGACACAAACATGCTTAGGTTTTACTCTTCCACTCCCTCCCTGTCTTACATTGTCTCTGTCTGTCTCTCCCACTCCCTCGCTGGTGGATGTGGAGAAGTACACCTGCTTTGCTTAGGTAGCAGCTTGTGTTTTGTAAGTGATGCTCATGATCAGCTGATGACCTTTGTGTGAATTGTAGTCCTCCACTAGCTGGTTGCATGTGGAACAGCTGTGGTAACATTCCCATAGCCAATTGCATGGAAACATACTCCTATACCTAGGAACATCATGTGGGTGTTGGGACTTTTCATTCACTGTGAGCAGGATCTCATGTCAGTGTTTGGCAAACAGCATCACAGATGGTATTGAGATTTACCTCTAACAACATACACTGTGGAGACTGGCCAACAAACAGGAGGGGGATGTGCCAGAAATGACTACAGAATGGAAGTGTTGCTCTTCTGCATTTGGAGTAATGTTGGTTTAACAGGGTTTGTGTGGATACGGCTAGTCTACATGATTTAATACCTGTCATGATAGTTTTATGTGTTTGAGAAAACTCCCACCTGTAGGGTTATCTGCAGAATGGGCAGTGTTTGGAGTCTTATGTTTCTTGTGTTACTCACAGATCACCTATCTTAGGACTGCAGAAGCATATTCTGAGGATTGCAGTCAGTACATGGTGACAGTCATGACAGTTCCTGACTTCATATTTCTCATAGGACATATGTCACAACAAATCCTGATACAACAGTAAATGTATGAGTGTATCACAGCAACATGCCAATATTGGCCCAGTCTTTGTGGCTGCAGCTACAAGTCTGTCAACCTTTGTACATATGTCATGCAGTAAGAGGTGCATATGTTCTGTACACCATTATTTATTGACATCATACCTGATAACAAGCCAGTCAGATATCAGACTGCTAGACATGTTATGTATAGTAGGGGTTATTTCTGAGGACATAACCTGGGCATTCTGTGGCTGTGTGTACAGTAGTGGGGTCTGTGTACTTATGGTGATTGTCGACAGTATGTGTATTGCAAATACGTACCTTGGTCTGTGTACAGACTGTGGTAGATGTCACTGTTCTTGGTCCTGTTCTATCTGATGTTACATGCTCCTCCAGTGTATGGTACCCTATTGGCTCACATGTTTGTAGGGCCAAACACACACATGTCCCATACCATAGACAGACAGTGGACTACACTGTGTCATGACCCAGTCTATGTAGGGTTAGTGTGTAAGTAGCACATATGAGGATGGTGTTGATCAGACAGTCCATATAGTGTAATATTAAGCTTGCGTACCATATGTGGCTGTATTCAAACAGGTGTCTGTTATTCTGTGCTGTGACATGCCTGTAGAGCCTGCTGTATTTTCACGTGTATTCCCCCATCCAAAATGTAGGCCAGTGTTGTGGCAGTCTGCCTGTAGTTTACACAGTGCTTTGTTACATGCCTAGCAGCTTAGTGTAATCACCCACTGTGATGTTATGTCCAGATATTTGCAATACATACTGTTGCCAGGCCACCATAACTGCTGTGTATTTCTGACAAAGCAGTGGGATTCTGTACAGATGTATGTCACTAACTGCTGGGTAGTATGTGGCCATGTGACCTCTGCACCACCAGTTATGTGTCAGGACAGACAGGAGTGTGTGAATGCATAAACTGTGTGGGCATATGTAGTCCATTATTTACATGATATACCCATGTACCTGGCTGTTAACATCCACATTGTCAGGCTTGGTCCACATGCCTTGCACAAAGGGGATCTGTGTATACCTCTGGACTGACCAAGAGTGCCAGACTGTCCACATATATTGGTCATATCTCTGCTGTAGTCCACAGGACCATTACTATGCTATCAGTGGTACTGTGCTATGATATCCTTAGGATGTCTGTCAGTAACTGATGGCATACATCTCAATAGCAGATGTGACCTCCCACACACAACATGTCTGTTAAGGCAACCTCTGTTACAGTAGCAACAGTCTACATATATACCTGCAATACATATATGACATCCCCTTGCACTAAAAGGTTGAGACTATTGGTGCTGAGGTAAGATTCCACTCCATTTTCTGGACATATGATATATATATATATATATATATATATATATATATATATATATATATATATATATATATATATACATAGAGACATAAACATATCTACATACATATATGGCTGTATAGATGCATATATATATATATATATATATATATATATATATATATATATATATATATATATATACACACATATACAAATACATATCTCCACATATACAGATATATATATATATATATATATATATATATATATATGCAGATATAGCTATAGGTATCTACATATATATCGACATAAATATATATAGCTGTACATATATGTACACACACACACACACATATATATATATATATATATATATATATATATATATATATATATATATACAGAGAGATCTATAAATGGCCATATATATGATGCACTATACAGTTGTGTATAAATGCATATATATGAATATATATGTGTATGTACATGTAGACATATATCTACATATGTATATATCCATATCCTTGCCATGTGTAAACATTACTGTTGTGTATACCTTCCCAGATGTATCACACCGTATGTATCTGATATGTGTATATTTAGATACAACAACATATGTGATGCAACACTAATATCATTAACAAGTACTACACAATTGCAGAAGTCTCAGCAATTGTTCAATACTATTCAATATGTGTACTGAAAAATATATTGGAAAAATAACGTCTGTCTTCACAGTTGTCATGGTGTAGTAGTTAACTGTTGTGGCGATGGTGTAGAGGGTCCTAGGTTTGAGACCTGCAAGGGCTGCTTGTTTTGTTGCTGGGCAGAACAAGGGATGTTGGATACAGAGTGGTTAAGGCAGTTTTGTGCAGCTTTAAGTGTGTTTGTGTAGGTTTGCATGAAGCTAAGTGCTGCTAACGTACGGTTAAACGTACAGGTGCTTACACCATGTAGGCTTCGCTTTCCAGTGCACAAATGTGCTTAGCATTTATATTGCAGCAATGCTGAAACCTGCTAAGCATGGCTCAGCCCTGGTAACCAGTGCTCACATTCCGGTCTGATAACATAGCTAGGTAGTGACATCTGTAATAAGTGTATAAAATACCATGTACATAACATGTATATGAGCTGTCATTACAATAGCAAGGAGTGTGAGTCTCCTGTCTTACACACTTGAGTATATATGGCTTGTACAACACTCTTATCCATGTGAATGTGTACATAGAAGGGTAGTATCCCAGGTTATATGCAGTCACACTTGCATGTAGTGTATCATTACATTACTACTGTTGACAGTGCTTTCCCAAGCAAGAGTAGATTGCTAATTGTAGTACTGGCAACAAGCACCCCTGCCTGCATAGATGGATCCTGAGTCCCTACTGTCATGTTCCTGGTGTGTGAGCTTTGTCACAGTATATATATCCTACTGGATATTGATCTGATGTGGAAATTAACTGTAGACTACTGTCTGTATAACACATGTCAGTGAGGGCTGCCAACATGTAGTAATGGCATACATTTTGGTGTCTGGTGTCTATCTGTCAACACATTCATCCTACTGCATAGCTAGTTGGCAAGCTGATGTCTGTCAATCCCTGTACAGATGTCAGGTATCCAGCTTGAATACGTACAGGCAAACTATGCCTGATTGACACTGACATGTCTGCCCAGCTGTGTTATAACTGGCACAGATAGGACACAACACCCTGTATGCACCACATGCCATGGGTACCTCCACTATACTACCACAGTCAACACAACATGCTTGGGTACAAGTCTCCAACACAGACACTAACCATGTTTTGTAATACATGTTGCATACATGTCAACTGGATCACCTCACTGGCCATTTGCAGGAGGCACTCAGAGGATTGACTGATGCATATCACTCTCACCCCGATGGTCACCACAGTGGTGTCTTTAGATAGATTGCCTGCTGACACATGGCAGGTGGCATGATACCATTGTACACACATCTCCTACACTTCCCATCTCTCCATGGACAATAGCCAGGTACACACCTATGACCACCTACAGCAATGCACCTCAGTACTGACAAATGTGTACGTGTGCATTACTGAGGATATCAGTGTCTGTGTGTTACTACACCTGTAGTTGGGAATACCATGAGGCCCTTCACACCCACTGCAACACTGATTGCCATAGTTAGATGTGGCTGCTGCTGTACTGGACATTACATGTACCCTGTTATGCTCATTTCCCTAAAAGCTACCTGAGCCTTGCAGTACCAGCACAACACTGTTGTACAAATGGGTTGATAGGCATGGGATACCCATTGAGTTCTGGCAAGTGTGTGTATGTGTGCATGTGTGTATATCTGTAGGTTACAGCATTCTGAGGCCACATACTCCTATTATAATATGCATTGCCACACAGTATTAAGGATAGTGATGTTGCTGCCCATAGGAGAGGCATGACAATGCATCACCCTACTATGCCTGTGGCATGTGCATTAGATGCATATCCCTGTAGTACCACTCTTGGGATGGACAACGGGTTGTATCGCAGTCCTGGTCAATGTGTGATGATGGGTATGTCAGAGTGTCATCATGGGTTCAAGTGTATACAATATCCACAGTGGGGTGTGGGTGCTGTGTACACTGTCATTACACCATGGTACCTCCTGGTACATGTCCCATGTACCACTGTATGGTGACCACTGTCACCATCAACCATACAGGTAACTGACAATACAATCCAGCCCAGTTATGCAAGGGCTGTATGCAGCCTGCCTATAACACATTGGACACACTGACAAGTTAGTTAGCACTGATAGGCCCAGGTCTCTCAGATGTGTGTCTGCCTGTTATGTGTCTGTTAATGTGTATATGCTGGTATGTCACACTATGTATTGTCCATATACAACCATTACATCCCCCATTACCATACTGTACATGCCTGGGGATGTTCTGCATGTAACATGTAACCTGGAACACACTTCATCCTAAACTCTGTGGGGTGTGCGCAATTAAAGCCACACACATCAGTAACACAACATACCTAGGTAGGGGTCTAGTCCCAATGTTTCCAAGTAAGAGTGTGCGTGTATGTGGAGGGATCTACTTCAGGTTGCTGAATATACATGTCCCAGGGGGTCACCTGTCCATGTGGCACAGGCAGTAACTGTTATACAGACCTGTGACATGTGTTCAACTATACCCCGGATATGGCACAGCCATGGTGTCACCACAGTGCTATACCCCTTGTGAGAAATGACAGCAGACCATCCTCCTGTTGACACATGTATACCTACAACACAACTGGATAACATTATGGAGACCACAATCAGTCAGTGTTACTAACAGCTATAATGCATAATGACTGGACAGCTACACTACCTGACATGTAAGCATTAAACATTACTGCTGACAACATGTTACACAGCAGTACATTAGTGCACTGTAGTACAGTCACTGTGTGCATCAGAACTATATTAGCCTGCCCTTGCATCAATGTTATTGATGACAGGGATGTGGCACAGGTATCATCATATGCACAGGGTATGTTGGTTTGCCAAAGACCTAGGGTAGGCCATCCGTTTGACACCATGTGTGTGGGTGAGGGGTGTTAGTTGGTGATATGGGTGTGGTGATGTGGTGTGTGTAGGTATGGGGTTGCCCTAAGTGTGTTTGTATAGTGTGTAGGTATGCATGCACACAGTTCTGCCATGTGGCTGCCCTATACAGGTGTTTCTTGGACAGCTGCAGACCATACCTGGCAGGGTGTGCAGTTCACCGCCTCGGGCCAGGGACACGCGGACTTTGCCTGCCAGGGGTTCCATGGGCACGCCCAGGTACAGGGCTTGATATACTACTCTCCCCTGAAGATGGCATGCTGCTTTGAAAAGATTACAGCATAGATTTTGTAAGTGATGCACATGATCAGGTGATGGCCTCTGTACCAATCAGTGTCCTCCACTTGCTACCTGAATGCAGCATGCTGTGTAGTACTTCCAATTACCACTGTCATGGCAACCCACAACTATAAATCCCTACATCATGTGGGCATGATCCCTTTACCTTTCCTGTATGGTGGACATCCTTCCTGTGTGTGGGCATCAGTGTTACAGACAGCAGGTAGCAATACCTCTTACAAGAGGAGCTACAGACTCAGGCCAGCTGCATATTTGTATAAGGTTCCAGAGAAACAGTCAGCATGTGAGAAGTGTTGTTAAATGCATTGTATAGCACCAGTGGTACAGGGTGCATGTGTACATACTAGTTTAATATGGAATGCAGTCTGTCTGTATAGCTCTCTACTGTGGGCCTATCCACAGTATGGCCAGAGGTATGCCGTTATGTTTTGTCTGTCCACCACACACATCTTGTGTCAGATATATCACTGGCAGTGTGTGTGTGTGTTGAGTGCTATCAGTACATGGCTACATCCATTTGTGCTCCTGACTTATTCCTGACTAAGGGTATGTTGCAGGCTATCCTGTAACACCATCAACTTGCTCAGTGCATGACAACACAATTTCACATATGGGCCTGTGTTCTGGCCTATGTTCTCCACCTACATACCAGGCTTTGCCCATATGACATGCAGTAAGGAGTTGTTATGTAGTGGACTGTGATTATGCTATGCTGCCATTCCTGCCATCATTCCAGTGCTGTTGTGGCCCACACACATATTTTGAGGTTGGGTCCATACATATGTGGGCTTCATCTGCACAAAACATGTGTGCCCTCCTGCAGTCCAGAGGTCAGTGTATGTAACAGTGTTATATGCCCCTGTAAGTCAGTGTATGGGGGGTATGCACCATAAATAACCTAGGCTGTTACAACATGTGAGTGATATCAGTAGTAAGCTGCCTTAAGGTATACGGCTGTACATTACCATACATTTCACCTTGGGAACATTGCTGGCCTACTGCTTACTGCCATACAAACTGTTCTACTTGTCAGTGTGATTGTGATGTTTTCAGTTATGCATTGTTATGTAACAGATACATCCCATTGTGTCAGCTTAAGTCTTTTCTCCCTAGGGCTTGCATATAGAGTGTAGTTAGAGGCAGCTGGACTATACATCTGCATTACTCACTGTTAATTGATTGTTATCCTGTGGGCCAGTCTGTCTTTACTGTTGTATTACTTACAGGCCTTGGCCTGGACAGCAACATATGTTATGTTTTCAGATTACTGTATTAAACGATCTGCTTGAGAGTTGCATCAATATGTTTTTATGTATTTCAAAGTCTAAACAGCTATATGCCATAGCTTATACAACTGTAATAGTACACAAATAAAATGTTTTTATGTATGCAAACCTGTCTGTGGTGTCATATCCTTTGACTTCTCTGTGGGTATATGTTTCAGGCGACAATTGTTCTTTGTATGGGTG
>NC_056727.1:236951581-237054081 GCF_019279795.1 Protopterus annectens
TAGTTGCGACATGCAGCCCTCAAGCTGGAGTTGCAGATCTCCAAACTCCCTGCAGAGCTTGCTACGCACCATGCCCCAGAACTGGTGATGGGTGACAGTGTCCTGCCATGCCTACTCCCAGGGGGGGCGAGCCCCATCCCCTGAGGCAGTTCCACACAAAGGTGGTGCAGGATCAGTGGACTAGGAGGTCCTGGGATGGGCCCCAGACATGCTGGTGCACGGTACCACGTCCAGTTGAGGTGGGGCAGGTGGGTCCGCTGGGTCTGGCCTTGCCAAACATGCTATGGTGTTAAAATTTTACAACATATGTAGGTTAGTAATAATCAAAGCATTCCAGGATTAGGTATAACAGCATGCATAAATATTCCCATTAACCCAAAACACCAGATATGGAACAGTTGCATAGCAAACAGAACACATGCATATATGGAACCACAGTGGCCATTACAACAGCATGCAGGTACACTGATGGCAGCATGCCACTAACGTGGAAGTATTTCAACATGGCACATGCAAAGAAATAAATTTAAGTATTTATAAAACAATAGGACAAATGTCCCAACAGTAGATTTAATGGAGCACATACCGATTGAGTTGTGTATTTAGTTTATTGTTGCAGGTATTGTGGGGGGAGAAAGATGTCAATTAACAACTAGTATATTCCTGTAGTTCTCATTACTTTCCTAGTCAGTGCTGTGATCTGTACCTTACAGGTATTAGTACACTACCCTATGGCCTTAGTTTGGACAGTGGTATGGATGTAGGCAACCTTATACATGAACTGAGTTTTACCTGCAGTATAGACCTCTTACCTGGTATACCTGTGGAGGTATTATTTGTTAACACTACCTAACTGTTTCTACACATATTCCCAGATTCCAGGTTGATGTTATGCACATACCTGCCCATCTCTTATTGCACACACTCTGGGCATGTCTTGACCACATGCAGGTGAACTGGGACATATGTTTTACTATTGCCCTCTTAAACCTTTGGTTAGTTGTACAATGACAGGTTTGTATTCACTGACATTTTCCAAATATGTACTGGCCTAACAGTCAGTTATATGACATGAAATGCTGCCTACATGTCAGAGATTAGCACACTGATATACCAGGGGGCTAGAGTAACAGCCGGCAGATATGGGCCGATTAACTGGACATTCTGGACAATTCTGTACACTTGTGGGGTATGATTCTGCATACAACTTACTACCACTCCCAGGATTCGAACCATGGCTGTGTCTGCTTAAAATAAAACAGTATTCATGACAGTTGAGTGTGCTATATAGATATTGCTGAGTATCTCTTCTCTGATTTCTGTCTATAAGTCTCCTGTGGTTTTACAATCTGACCTTGTAATTACTACACTCTTATACAGGATTTCCTAGACAGTTTTGTGATGTAGCACAGTGTGGGTGACAGTGATGAGTAATACCTTATTATTCAGAGTATCTACAACAGTAACAATGCCATGCAATACCAGAGTAAACAGTATCAGTACAGGATATTGATCTTTTATTTCTAGGCACAGTTTTCATATCTGACAGACCTGTGGGGAAATGTTTGTTAGCACAACCTGAATGTTGCCACATATATTACCAGATTCCACATTAGTATTATGCACATGTGTCTCACTCTGTTATTTCTGTTACTGCACACACTCTGGTCACAGTTTCACAACATGGGGGTGGAAATGGAACATACTTTGCTTTTTACTCTCATAACATTTTGGGGAGTTGCTATAGTGACACGTTTGTTCTTATAGATGTCTGACAATCAATTGTATTTCTTATTTGCTGCATAAACATCTGGGATCATCCCATTGATTTGCCAGGGGGACAGGTGTGACAAGCATCGGATATAGTCCAATTAACTGGACATTCTGGACATATCTGTATAGTTGTGGGGTATGATTCTGCATACAGCCTACTACCACTCCCAGGATTCGAACCATGGCTGTGTGTGCTAAAGATACAACAGTTCACGTCTTAGTTGAGTGTGCTATTTGGATTATGTTGTCTATCTTTTCACTTTCTTCCTAAGTCTCTCTCACTTGTACTATATGACCTCTTGTGATTGCAACAGTCATATACAGATATTCCTAGACATTTTATTTATGTAGCACACTGTGGGTAACAGTGCTTAATACAACAGTACTATTAAGAGATTGCAACTCTACATTACCATATGATACCAGAGTAAACACATGCAGTCCAGCAGTTAGACCTTTATTGTCAGGCTGTTATGCTTTTATTTACATACAACCTATATGAGCCCCTTCCTGCCATATTCTCTGGTGTATGCAGTACTTGCCTTAAACAATACAGGTTTTATACAGGTGATTAACTTTCTACTACCTTTAGATTTATTTCCTATGACAGTACATGCAAGAGTATTACTAACCTGCCTCACGTCGCAACCGCTGCAATCTACAGGCATGGGCTTCCTTGTTTTCAGCCTGCTCATCTGCCACTGTGAAAGACATAAGACAAATATTTAGCCATACCCATCCATAATATACATGAGCTGGCAATTATTAAAAAAATAGTGGACTGATACTTACACACGGCTGGGACAACCCCTGTCCTCCTAGCCTCTTGGATCCACTGATCCAAGAGATCCACCTTTCTCCACTTCAGATCAGCATAGTGATGCCTGTCTTGCTCACCAGTTCGGGGTATGCAAGTGGCACTGGTGAGGTCACGGGCAAGATGGTCTCAGGCTTCCACTTTGTATTGGGAACCCTGGTACTGGCCCTGCAGCAGTCTCGGGTCATAGTCTTTCACAAGGAGTCCTGCCATGACTCTGGACTCCTGGATGCCCCAGCACTGCACCCGAAAGCACACACCCTCTCCCATAGCAGTCATAGTGCCTACAGGAGGAAGCTGTAACCAGTTATGAGATGTATTCCTGCCTGTTGGGTTTAAATAGGACTGATGTCCCACACTTTGCCATTATTGGATGGTTTTGATAATGCTAAGCTAGTGGCAAACCTCCTTACCTAAGGTTGGCATTGCTTAAAGGGGTATACCAATGGGCAAACTGATTTCGCTGGCCTACACATTGCTTACACCTACTAAGCTGGGCTGTGCAAATCTTAGCGTTGCTTAATTTTTAATTTGCTTACTATTTGCTGTTTGGCATTGATTTATTATTCATTACATGTTATATATGGGTTTGGTATCCATGATTCATGTGTACATACACTGTATGGGGTCCTTGTGTTTATTAGGGGATTTCAACACTTTATTACAATGACACCTCACAGCTGGGCTTAATGCAGTACTCCATTTCATATATTTATGTTATGTAGTAGGTTATACAACATAAAACTGTATATAGATTCCTTTTACATGTTCAGTTTGATTTTCCTATAGTGAGGATCTGTTTGGTGATACCTCAGCCATATGTACTGCTGTGATGGCTTAGTGATTAGCTGTTGTGACTATAGTGTACAGGGTTCTTCAAGATCTGCAAAGACTGTTTGTTTTGTTTCTGGCCAGAACAGCGGCTGTTGCATACAGAGTGAGTAAGGTACTTTTACGAAATTGTAAGTGGGTTTATGCGGGTTTGTGTGATGATAAGCAATGCTAACCTCCTTTTAAATATACTTATAGAGCGTTGGCTTCAATATTGCTTAACCTGTGTGTGCATTGCTTACCCCCACACAAACAGGCTTAAACCCACTTGCTACTGCTTAAATATGCTTACTCTTGCTTAATAGTGCTTACTCCCGCTTACCCCTGCACTAATTTAGACAGTAATGTAAAATGGTTCTTGGGAAGGTGGTGGATTTGGAAACTCTATAGACTTATCATTTATTGCACATTGTACCTTCGATTTGTATCCCTGATTCATGTGTACATATACTGTATGGGGCACTTGTGATTATCTGTGGATTTTACAACATTATGACTATGACACCTCACATCTGCATTTAATGCAGTACTCCAGTTCACAAATATATGTTATTTAGTAGGTTATGCAACAAAAAAATATTGTTCATACAGTGATGTGACATGGGAAATGGAATGCATTTGAGTGAGACTCGAACTGGGAATGATTGCTTGTAAGGTGAATGCTCTGCCCACTACACTATTGCTGTCCTGCTTCATTTGCATGTCTTGATTTTTATCCTCTTGTGCCATTTAAGCTGCAATAAACATAGCTAAGCAATGGGCAAACCTGCGCACCTACGGTTAAATTTTATCTGTTTGATAAAAAAATAAATTAGCTTGTTTATATTTTATATTTTAACTATTGCTCTTATAAATTTGGGGGGATGTTGCTGGGGGGGTGTAAACACCTAGGAGTGGCCCCACTCATTCTTCTTCCTAAACTGCTCTTTTTGATTGCAGGGGCATGTATATTCTGAGATCTCTGCTCTCAGATATGCCCCCTGCACTCGTACATGCTCCTTGTCCATTTAGGAGCTCAGGCAGCACAACTTCATTAATATGCATGGTGTGCTGCCATGTTACTCCTAAATGTCTGCTTCCATGCAGAACTAAGCTAGTCCTGCACAGAAGAATAGTGAATCCGGGGGACTGGCTTTTAAAAGCCAGTATTGCATTAAAGAGAGATTGGAATCAGTTAATCCCTCCCCCAACACTATACACCCAGGGCATATACCCCTCTTGTCTCACCCTGGCTACACTCTTGGAAATAAGGCTCTTTTATTTCACCTGGAATGTTGAACAAGGTTTCGATATCACTTCTCAGCATTTTGACTAAGATCAGGGGTACTATTTTCAGAATCAAATGTGGATATTGCAGATTTATCACACATGTCCTGCTATATTCCATGGAAAATTTAGGATAGTATTCGTAGCCTTTATGTTAACTTTTAAAGGAAATCCCCGCTGTTTAATTCATTGGTGCCATTTCTGCTGATTCAGAATGGTTACAAATCAGCTTAAGCAAATGCAGTAATAATAAGATGTAAATGAGAAGTGATACAAATCTTCATATGCTAATGAGCCCGTCCCCTGCTTGTTTATGATTCATAGTCAGAATCTGAAGTATTTTTGTGCCATTTGCAGATTCATTACAAAAGGACTAATCATGTGTTTTCTACCTAGCTTGCAATCTGCAATGATACTGTCACTTGCTGCTAGCCTTGCTATTTCCCAGTGTGAGCTGTTTGTCTTGGCCGAGCCAAAACCACCTGCACCCAGCAGCTCTCACTGATCAAGAAAGTAGATACATACACAGAGAATTACTGACTATAATTTTAATTAGCAGGTGATACTTGACAGATTTAGAGTGGACAGGAATATTGTAAAGGTCGTAATGACCATGTATGCTCCCCCCACAGGGCTAATGGGGGAATGTATGTCCTTCATATCCATAGTGATACAAAGGTATGTATTACCCACATCAGGATCAAAACAGCACTATGCATGCCTTTTATGGGGTGACACATCATCTATTTACGGGTGTTACAGCAGGATCAAACCAGCACTATGCATGCCTTTTATGGGGAGCCACATTAGCATAAGGTACTTGACATGATAGATTGCACCTATGTTGCAGTTAGGGCCCTAGCTGGTGGTCCACATGGTGAAACATATCACAATAGGAAGATCTCCTATTCCATCAGTTGCCAGACAGTGCATGGGGGTAATCACTAACATGTTTACCAGCATCCGAGCACTGCACATGATTCCCATATCTGGCACACTAGCTCACTCTTCCTCCTCTTCCTGCATGGTAGGCCATCTTGTTGGCAAGTGGAAAATATTTTGTTTTTTTTTCAATTAAGTATTTATTCATAGTTAAATGTATTGGTTTATATTAAACCGTTTTTTCTTTATTTTGGCTCCCCTTTCATTCTCTTTCTTTTTTTTTTTTTAAGGTGAAGTTGGATACCCACTTTAGCAATGGCTTATGCCAAAAGTGAGGAATCCAAGTGGAGCTGCCAGACCCATATTGTCATTGAGAGAGTCTTTCAATTGCTGAAGAGCAAATTCAGATTCCTGGATGAGTCCGTGGCTGCTGACCAGTATGACCCAACTACTGCATGCAGGATGTTTACTGCATGTTTCTTTCTGTATAACATGATCATGCTTCAGTCTGCTGGTGAAATGATCCATGCTGTCACTAATGTTTCCAGTTACAGGTCTACTATGACTAGTGATGAACAACTGCCAGTAGTATTAAGGGACCCCATGTTGCAGGCTCATGCACAGCATATTGCCTCACAGGTACATTAGGTGGGCACCTAGTCCAGAACAATGGATCATGACATTTAGATTTCCTTTCTTGTAAAAAAGCACATAGAGTATTACTGATGCATGCAGGATATCTGTGAGCTTTGGTATGTGGTGTATGGTCTGCTATTATATTTCAGCAGACATCCCCTCTTATCTTTAAATATGTTTTATGTATAGCTAATGGTATAAATATTTATAAAACTTATGCCTGACTGCTCAATGACATCAGTTCAGTGTTTTCATATGGTGCCATATAAGAAATAATCACATTTTTAACTATTTTGCACAATAAGTTAAGTCCAGGTGGTATACTTAAATATGCAGTTTGGGAATCTCCTAAAGTGGTTAATTTAATAAGTATTATTGCAGTATTTGACATAAATTCATACCTTGCAGTTAAATAAAAATGTATCTCATTCCCCCAGATTCAGCAAGCCCTGCACGGCATGCAGGAACAGTGCAGGAGCTCCAGGAGGCAATATTTATTTTATTTATTTATTATTTTATTTTACATTTGTTGACCAGGCTAGTCTAACTGGATATATGTCCATTTTCAGTAGAGGCCCGGGGAGAAAAGCTCCAGGTGTAATACATAGTAAAAAATATAAAAAAGCAGTCAATATAAAAATTAAGACAGTCAAATCCATAAACAGTTAAAGATGAATTCTCAAAAATTAGTATACATAAAAAGTTAAGACAGGTAAATCCTTAAACACATAAAAATAAATTGCCAAATTGAAAACATTTTTTTTTTTTTTTTTTTGTGATGACCATAAGAACCATACTTTAGTATAGCTTGAGAAAATAGAGAGGATAACTTGAGAAAGAGGTGGGGTAAATAAAGGAGAGGTGTGAGAGATATAATGGGATGAGTAGAGGAATAGATCATTTTCATGTTTGAAGAAAAAAAAAATACTATCATGGGTGGGGGGGGGCAGTAGCATTCAGCTAGAAGAGGGGATAGAAAAGTTCCTCTCATAAGTATGGTTGGTGAATTATGGTAAACATTTAATGTGTTTTTGGGTGGAAAAAGAGGAGAGGTAAAGAAAGATAGGAAACTGGAGTGAGAGCTAGTCTGGGTTGATACATGGGCAGAGCCATTTGTTATTAAGGTACAATTTAAGATTTTTCTTAAAGATAGGAAGGGAAGTAAGGGATGTGATATCAGTGGGTAATTTATTCCAGTGTCTCCCAAATGAGTTAGAGAATAGGCCATCAGCTGCTGAGTTATTAGGTATAGTTATGTTGATCAGAAGCCTGTTAGAGGAGCGTAAATGTTTCAGGTTATAATAAGGGGAAATGATGCCAGAGAGTATTGGAGTTTTAGTTGGTTGGTACACGGTTTTGTGAGCTATTAGTAGTTGTAGTTTGATCTGATTTGGAAGTTCTAGCCAGCCAAGTTGTCTTAGATTAATGCAGTGGTGGGTTCTAAAGAGAGATCCAGTGGCAAATCTAGCAATGTTGCTGTAAGATATAACTAGTTTATTAAGGTTTTTTTTTGGACAGGTTGGTATAGATCGGACTTGCATATAATAAAGTAGAGATAAGATGTGTCTTGGCTAGGGTAAGTCTAATGGCTGGGGTAAGGTATGGTTTTATTCTATATAGGGTTCCTATTTTTTTGTTTACACTTTTTATAGTTGTATTAATGTGATTTTCAAAATTGAGTTTGTTATCTATTGTAATACCAACTAGTTTTGTGGAGGTTTCAGGGGAAATACTAGTATTGTTGTTGGAAGTGATAGAGAAATGAAGGGGGATTTGGTTGCGTGTTGGGGAGAAAAGTAGAAGTTTTGTTTTCTTTGGGTTGAGTAGGAGACAGCGTTGGGAAAACCATTGTTCCACTGTGTTAAAGGCTTTTTGAGTAAAAGACTGAAGTTCAGCATGAGAGGTAGCTGAGCAGATAATAGTGGAGTCATCTGCATATTGAATACAGTTAGAAAAAGGGATGGCAGATTGAAAGTCATTGATAAAGATGGAAAAAAGAAGTGGACCTAAGATAGAGCCTTGAGGAACACCTAGGGAAATAGGAAGGTGGTCAGATAGTGATTTTTTCCAGAGTACTGCTTGTTGACGGTTGTTGAGGTAAGATTGAAACCAAGTTAAGCTATTAGTATCAAGTGATAGATAATTGAGAATGTGAAGGAGCATTTTGTGATTTACCATATCAAAGGCTTTCGATAAGTCAATGAATAGTGCAGAAGAAAGACTGTTTAGGTTGCGGTTGGTGTTAATAGTGTTTGTGAAGGAGAGCAGAGCAGTGGTGGTACTGTGGGAAGGTGTGAAGCCATGTTGACAGTTAGCAAGTAGGTTGTTTTGGAGAAGATGATGTAGGAGTTGTTTGTGGATACATTTTTCTAAGATTTTGGCTATAGGGGATAAGCAATGGGACGATAGTTTGATAGATCAATAGAGTTTCCACCTTTGTGCAGTGGGATGATGTGGGATATTTTCCAGATATCAGGGACAGTTCCTTCTTTGATGGATCTATTTATCAAAATAGAGATGGGATAAGCAATAGCTTTGGCTCCTATTTGCATAAACTCAGGAGGAAGTTTGTCTTCAGAGGGTGAGGAGGGTTTAAGTTTTTGAAGTATTGAAGAAATATATGACGTGGGGATGGGAAGGAAGTGAAATGAGGGTGGAGTATTAACAGAGGAGGAGTGTAAAACTGAGGTGTCAGGAGATAGGTGACTAGCCAGATTTTGAATAGTATTTGTGAAGTAGGAGTTAAATGTATTGGCTATTTGTATAGGGTTATCAGGGTTGGAGTCATGTGGGTTGGGTGTTATTGATTGGCCTGGGGATAATAGATTATTGATGGTGGTCCAGAATTTTTTTGGTTCCTTATTGGATATTTGTTGTAGATGAAGGTAGTAGTTCTTTTTATCTGATAGTATGGCTTTTTTTGTTTTGTTCCTACATTCGCAAAAGGTTTGGTGGTCAGCATGTGTTTTGGAAGTATGCCATTTTGCCCAGTTTTTGTTTCTGGTTATGATAAGTTGCCTAGTATTGTTGCTTATCCAGGGACCGGGTTTGGTTTTGATTCTAAGCTTGCGTAAGGGTGCAAGCTGATCAAGAATGGATAAGAAAGTGGAGTTGAAGTATTGTACAGCATCATTGAGAGGAAGTGACTTTAGAGGAGTCCAGTTACAGTGATATAGTTGTGTGAGGAAGAGTTCTGAGTTAAAGTTTTTTTTTAAGCATAGTGTACAGAAAGCAGTAGGGAAGGTGATGTAGGTTTTGTTTCTTGTAATATAGGTTAACAGGTGATCGCTTAGATCGTCTGGTAGGGTGCCTGCTCGTAGGTTTGTTGGGGAGTATTGGTAAGTATCCAGTCCAAAATGGAGTCTTTATTGTTGGTTTTGTTAATTCTGGTTGGGCTTGAGATTAATTGAGAGAAGCCATGGAGATTGATATGTGAAGTGGGGTTTGACTGATTGCAGTGATTCCAATCAATATTTAGGTCACCAAGTATTATTGTTTCTTGTGGGACAGTAGTAGCTAGCCAGTTGAGAATGTTCTCAAGGGTGTCAATATTATTTCCTGGAGGGAGGTATGAACAAATAATATAGATGGCTTTATTTTTGTTTACTTGTAGTTTAGAGCATATCAGTTCTGTATTATTATTTAAGGGGAGGTTCAGGTTACAGGAGCTGATTTGAAGGTGAGTTCTGTAAATAATAGCAACACCTCCTCCCTTTTTTGTTGTGCGGTCAAGTCTAATTATGTTATATCCTGGTGGGGTAATTTCAATGCCTTTAATAGTAGGTTTTAGCCAAGTTTCAGATAGGCATAGGATGTCAAATTTGTTGATGTCAAGAAGTGCATGTTGTTGTGCAATTTTGTTGCAAATACTACGTATATTCAGATGAGCTATGGTGAGAGAGTTGGTAGCTCTGGTTGAAGGTATGGATTTAGGGTTGTTAGTATTTTCAGTAGTTGAGGTCAGGAAGTGCTGTGGGCCAGGGTTTGGATGAATATCTCCATCTAAGAGTGTGCTGTGGGGTATTTGATGTTTGGGTTTAAGGTTTAGGACAAAGTAGTAGGTAAGTTTTTTTGTTTTTATGTTATAAAATCTTATATGACTTAATCTGTGATATTTAGCTGGAGAGAATTTGGAAGAGTAGATATGATTTTTTAATGTTACAGGAGATGGTGAGATAGACGATGATGTATGAAAGCAGGGGATTGAAGAGAAGGAGTGTAATGGTTTTTCATAGGAGGTTAGGAAATAGGTTGTAACAAGAGTAGATGTGACAAATAGGAAGAATAGTGCTTGGTTATGAGATGGATAGAATGTGATATTCATTGTAGTGAGGTGAAGTAACAGATGGAGTATAAAGAATGGTTGGTCAGATAGACTTTGAGAAGTGTTGTGGGTTGTAGAGAGGTAAAGGTGGAAGAAGGTGTAAGAATTGAAAGGTGTGGTAAGATGAAGGGGAGGAGTGTTGTAATTGGGTTGTGTAATAGGTGACAATTGAGTAGGGGTGTGGTTTTTATGATATAAAAGTAGGACCACTGGGGGTGGGTGGAAATTGGGAGTAGGGTAGGAGAGCGGAGCGGGCTCAGACAATAGAGCAGAATGTGCAGGAAGACAATCAGCAAAGTGAGAGAAACACAGCAAATAAGTCCAGTGGTTAAGAAAGGGAGGATAGAATGCAGATGAAGGAAGGAAGAGATTCAGGGTAAAGGACTATAAGTCGCTGATAGCAGAGTGCCTGGGGTAAAAGGAGAAAAGGTGGCAGATAGAGTAAGAAGAGACTGAGAAATGAGAGACTGGGATTAGTTTCAGGAGGCTTACAGGAGTGGGGTAAGACATAACTGGGCAGAGGCTAAAAATATAGGAGGTTAGCAAAGCAAGGTAGGAGATTACCACACAGGGAAGAAAATAATACTTTACAGAGTAAATTATCAGAGCGCCACCCGGTGGCCACTCTTGGTGTGGCAATAGTTATTGTCTTATTGGAGATGGGGACGAGGAAGTGAATATGATAGAGTAAGTAATGCAAGGGGTAAGACTGTGGAAGTACAGTAGAAAAAAAAAGTGGGGGGGGGGAGGCTGCTGGCTAGCCTGCCTGTTTAGTAGGCCTAGACTAGAAAGGTAAGAACTTAAATTAGAAAAATGTAATGTACATATGGTTACATAGAGTCAGTATCGATACATACTTTCAATGCCTTTTATAGGACAAAATTTTCTGGAAGCTGTAGGAGTTTTCTTAGGTACTCTATTGTTCCAAGGCTTCCAAAAGGGTGCAAGCAGGTAAGTTGTTACTGGAGCACAGTGTTTCAATGCCTTTTATAGGACAAAAGTTTCTGGGAACTGTAGGAGTTTTCTTAGGTACTCTAGTGTTCCAATGCTTCCAGAAGGGTGCAAGCAGGTAAGTTGTTACTGGAGCACAGTGGTTCAATGCCTTTTATACGACAAAATTTTCTGGGAGCTGTAGGAGTTTTCTTAGGTACTCTAGTGTTCCAAGGCTTCCAGAAGGGTGCAAGCAGGTAAGTTGTTACTGGAGCACAGTGTTTCAATGCCTTTTATAGGACAAAATTTTCTGGGAGCTGTAGGAGTTTTCTTAAGTACTCTAGTGTTCCAAGGCTTCCAGAAGGGTGCAAGCAGGTAAGTTGTTACTGGAGCACAGTGAGAATCCAGCAACAGGAGCAGGATGCACAGCAGTTTTGTTCGCCATGTGATCCAGGAATAAGCTGCAGGGACGTGCACGAGTGCTTCTGCACTATTCCTGTATGGACACAGCTCCTGTATGATAATTAACCCATTTGCAGGTGAAAACCATGCAAATAAGATGAATTTGTGATCCAAGAAGCTGTCAGCCAGCCGTGCAGGACTAGTGTATTGTGCAGAAATGTACTCGGTTAGTATCCGAGTACATTATTGCAAACTACAAAATGGAGCCATGACAGCTCCAAATAAAGTGTGTATATTATGGGAAACCATACCACTTGCCAAATATATGGCCATTGGCATGGAAAACAGTTTCAAAAATAACAAAAATAACTTTTAATTTTTTTTAGCCAATTTTGGCTATTTAAGCTTAGGGCAGTGGCGTGTAAATGGGATCGGGCCAAAAATATAAAAATAACCTGAAATAAGCATTCTAATTAAAATCACTATTTTGCAATTATACTCAATGGCAGGCAGAAGACAACATGGCCAGTGAATAGTGGTTGCTAAGGGGGATGCTCAGTGTGGGACTTGTAACTATGCATTAGCAGGTAATCCTATGCAAATGAGGGGAATGATACTGAATATCAGATTACCCCTCAATGCTAGTCAGCACCTAACAGTGTAAGTGCAGGAATAGCATGGTTTAAGCCTAAGAGTTAGCTGACATCATGGGGGGGGGGTGTCAAGCATACTGTAAGCTGATTGGAGCACTGTGGCTCGGGTTTGCCCTTAGCTTAGCAGATCTAAGCAAGGGGGGGTGTCTGAGGCTGTCTAGCACTCTTTACATTGCCTAAGTGGGTGTGCACGCTGCACACCTGGTTTTAAAGGAAAAAAAAGAGTAAACCAGGAAATAGCAGCTCTGTGCACATTTGAGCACTGTGTTTGCGTGGTCTGCCCCTGGGCTTTAACAGGAAGGCAATGGGAAGGGAAAACAGTAGTAGGAAGGCAATCAAGGAGAACTAGCATAGCTGGCAGGTGAAATTTATCAGAATCAGCCAATTACACAGGCAGCAGTCCAGCCCAGCCAAGAACACTACTATAAAAGTACAGTTTTGTACCTACCATAAATGTAGATGTTCGAGGATATCCATTGCTGCAGTCCTGACATATGGGTATTCCGCTGTCCACCATCGGCCCGAATACCAAAGGGCTAGAATCTGGCGTTGGTCATGGCGCTCAAGGCTGACATCAGTATGTGCCAGTATAAATGCGCATGACCGACGCCATACCCTCAGTCTTTCTTGCCTCAGACGTCAGAATGCAAAAAATACCACCCAAAACCCAAACCTAAATAAGGGGGAGGAGGGAGGGAAATTTGGACTGCAGCAATGGATATCCTCGAACATCTACATTTATGGTAGGTACAAAACTGTACTATGTTCTTTGTCTACCATTGCTGCAGTCCTGACATATGGGTAGAATCCCAGAGCAACGGAAAACAGGGAGGATGGCCAACTAAATAGAATTAGGAGCTGCTAACATGCCCTGTAGAAGAGCAGTGGCAAACCCAGCCCTAGACCTAGAATAAAGAGGTAAATGATAATGCTTAGTAAATGTATGTACAGAACTCCAAGTAGCTGCCTCCAAAATGTCCTTAGCAGCTACCCCTCTTCAAAAAAGCAGTAGAGGTGGCCGTAGCCCTAGTAGAGTGAGGCCTGATCCCAGCAGGAACATCTTTCCCATGATGAGAATAACAAAAAGCAATACAATGGCCAATCCACTTGGAGATTGATTGTTTTGAAACAGCTTTCCCTTGTGAAGTCAAAGCAAAAGAAACAAACAACTGTTGAGATCTTCTGAACTCTTTGGTTCTGCTCAAATAATATCTTAAATGCCTATGCACATCCAAAGAATGCAAAACTTTCACCCCTTTTATTTCGGGGGTCAGCATAAAAAGTAGGCAAATGTATAGATTGGTTCAGTGCCACATTTGAAATTACTTTAGGCATAAAAGTAGGATTAGTACGTAAGGAAACTCTGTCCTTGTGAAAAATCAGAAATGGTTCTACTGCCATGAGGGCCTGTAATTCAGAGACCCTTCGAGTAGAAGTAACAGCCAACAAAAAAGCAGTCCTCCAAGACAACTTCAACTCAGCTGTAGCTGCAGGTGCAAATGGAGGCAGAGTCAGCTTCTCCAAAACAAAAGTAAGATCCCAGGCTGGAGTGGGAGCTCTTCTCGGGGGTCTTATAGTCTTTGCCCCTCTAAGAAACTGTTTAACCAATGGATGAGAAAACAAAGGAGGGTCACATTCATAGTGAGCAGAAATAGCTGCAGCATGCACTTTAACAGAAGAGAAAGACAATCCCTTGTCTAACAAAACAGTCAAATAATGCAAAACTCAACTCAAGTTAGGCAATTTAACATCAAAGCCGTGAGCTGCACTCCAAAGAAAAAATCTCTCCCATTTATCAGCATAAACTTTCCGAGTAGTAGGACGCCTGGCTTCCAAAAGAACATCCAAAACTTGTTGTGGAAGCTGCAGGCCTTCCTTCCCCAAAACTGAATTCTCCAGGCTGTCAGGCAAAGAGATTGCACACTGATATTGAGAAAATGATTGTCCTCCTGAGTCAATAAGTGAGGAATCTGTGGTAATGGCCAAGGTGTCCCAAGAATTAAACTCCTTAAGAGAGGGTACCAATGTTGTCGAGGCCAATCTGGTGCTATCAGAATCATGCGAGGCATTTCCCTCCTGACTTTCAACAATACCTTTGGAAGAAGAGGCAAAGGAGGAAAGGCATACATGTGCAGGTTTCTCCAGCTGAAGGATAGTGCATCTATTTTCCAGGCTTTCGGATGAAATAGCCTTGTGCAAAACTTAGGCAGTTGATAATTCAGAGGAGAAGCGAACAGATCTATGTCTGGAGTTCCCCAAGCCATGGACAACTGCAGAAACACCTGATGATCCAACTTCCATTCGCGAGGATCCACAATCTGTCTGCTCAGAACATCTGCTAAAGAATTTTGTGCTCCTGGCAGAAACTGTGCTCGAAGAGTGATGTGCAGTTTTAAAGCAGTTTCCCATACTAGCATTGCTTGTCTGCACAATGGATAAGAATGGGTTCCCCCTTGCTTGTTGATGTACCACATGACTGTTGTGTTGTCCGTTCGAACCAACACCAGTCCTGATTGAAGTAGGCTCTTGAATGCTTCCAAAGCAAATTGAACTGCCAGCATCTCTTACATGTTGATATGTAAATGAAGTAGCTCTGGGGGCCAAAGGTCTTGAATCCATTTTCCTTCGAGATGAGCTCCCCAGGCCGACTCCGAGGCGTCTGTCGTTAATATCTGACATGCCTCTGGCCGGGTCACAGAGAGTCCCTTGTTTAGGTGACATTCCTGAGCCCACCACAGAAATTCTTTTTGTATGCAAGGGAGAATCTGAATGACAGTGTCCAAATCGTGGCTGCGTTGAGTCCACACGCTTTTGAGATACCATTGTAACTTCCTCATATGCAGTTTGGCATTGGGAAGCACTAGAATACAAGATGCCATGAACCCTAAGGCTTGAAGGACTGTCTTTGCAGTCAGCCTGGACATTACTGAAAGCTGATGGAAGTATTGATGAAGATGTCTTTGTTTGTCCAGGGTAAGAAATGCCATCTGGGTTGCTGTATTCAGTCCCACACCCAGAAAACACATCTCTTGTGAGGGTACTAGACTGGACTTTATTTCGTTCACAGAATACCCTAGGCATCTGAAAACTGTCATTACATAGTGAAGATGTTGAAGAAGTTCTTGCTTGCCTTGAGCCAGAAACAAACAGTCGTCCAGATAAGGATAAATTTGAATTCCTTGTAGTCCGAAAAAAACAATTACTTGAGCCAGGACTTTTGTGAATACCCTGGGCGCAGTAGACAAGCCAAAGGGCAATGCAGAGAACTGACAATGCAAATTCCCATTCCGAAATCTCAGGAACTTTCTGGAACTGGGCCCGATAGGAATGTGAAGATAGGCCTCTGTGAGCCTTGCCCAGCATAGGCAGCAACCGCTGCAACGTTAACATCTTGAACTTTGGAATTCCCAAAAAGGTGTTTAGAATGGACAAATCCAGAATTGGCCTCCAAGTATTTACTTCCTTTGGCACTAAGAAAAGATGGGAATAAAACCCTGTGCCTCCTTCAGCAGAAGGTACTTCCTGTATTGCCCTCCACTGAAGCCGAGAAGAAATTTTTTGCCCGTGCTTCCAGTCTTTGCTGATGAGGCACATCTGGCATACCTTTGAAAGGAGGGAAAGTGTGGAAATAAAATTTGTAGCCTCGATTTACAATGTCCAATACCCATTTGTCCTGGGTAACCAAATGCCAATACTTTGCGAAAAGTCCCAGTTTTCCTCCTAGAGGAGCTGCCAGCATGGCAGAGTCCGGCAGCTGAAGACGCAGGTCATTGAGTTTGTTTCCGAAAGGACTGACCCCTGCCCTCCCCAGCAGAAGGGGTAAAAGAACCCAAAGTCCTAGGAGTAGCAGGGCCCTGAGAGGAAGCTCTACCCCTACCTCGCCTAGACCTGCCCCTAGACTGATAATCTGAAGAGGGAAAAGACCACCCTTTAGTAGGCCAATTCCTACTGAACTTAGGGGGCTGAACCTGTAAACAATCCTTAACTGCCTGCATAGACTTAGCTTTTTCCTCCATTTCTTCAAAACTGATTCAACCGGAGGGCCAAAAGAACATCAGACTGCAAAGGAGCATCCATAATCCGAGCCTTAACATGCTCTGACAATGTCTGAACTTTTAACCAGGCATGCCTGCGAAGAACTGAACTAGTAGCAGCCACCCTGGAAGAAGCCTGTAAAGCATCAAAACCATATTGCAAAGAATGCTTACCAACTTGTTCTGAAACATGCACTAAATCCTGAAGCTCTTTACATTCAATACCTTCAGAGAAAGCATCAACTGTACATTTCAATTGGCCCAGCAAATAATTTTGACAATGTAAAGCCCTCATAGCTAAAGTGGAAGAGGTATACAACTTCTTACCCCACCTATCCAGAGCTCTAGCATCCTTGTCCAAAGGAACTGGATTCTTAACCACAGTAGCCCTGACACCCTTGGGGCCTTGAGCAATGGTGTCTGGGTCAGCCCTAGGACCCTTGAATAAATACTAGTGAGCTTCCGGTACCCTGCAGTATCTATCTGGTTTAGCAGGGGCAGGAGGCAGAGAGTCAGGGTTAAGAGAAGCCTCAGAAAAAACATCCCGAACAACATCTAATACAGGGGGAATAGCCAAAGGCCTATGCTGAGGCAAAAACAAGAATTCTCAAAGCCTTTTACAGAATAATCCTGGCCTTCCCATTAAAGATGCTCCCTCATGGAATGCAAGGTTTCAGAAAAAGAAAAATCTTCAGGAGGGGACGCAGAGGGAGGAGAATCCTCAGCCTCTGAATCAGAGTAGGGAGGGAAATCCTGGGGCTCTTCCACAGAAGAATCAGAGTCATTGGAAGACTGACCCAGACCCCCTATCCCTGGCTCTACCCTGGGCCTTTTCTCAGGGGGAGGCATAGAACCCCTAATTAAAGTAATCAAATCCTCCGCCACCTTTAACATGTGCTTTCTAGGAGCTGGACCCTGTGGACAGACACCAGCAGGGGCAGATTTAGATTTAGAAAGGCTTTTACTATGAGAAGGGGGAGGCCTAGAAACTCTGTGAGGGGAGGGAACCACCGACACATGAGAAGCCCCTTCAGCCTGGCCTACAACAGGAGAAGCCACTTCCTGAAGTAGCAAAGGCTCCCCTGGAGACTCCGCTAAACTGTCAGAAGGAGCCGTTGAAGTAGTCGGTGGCTCTACCGAACCGGCGTCCGCAATGGACTCATCTTGTTTGGACCGCAAAGGATTACTCTTTGCATTTTTTAGCCGAACTGGGCGGAGAATCCGACGGCATGTTATAATTGCACCGTTTACCAAACACTAGCCTAGCACAGTCCAAGCGACGTTTAATAGTGCGCTTATCAAAGGCAGCACAAAAGCGACACCCAACAACGCCGTGCTCAGGCCCTAAACAAGGAATACAGAGTAAATGGTAATCCCTATGAGGAATCTGTTTCTCACAAGAAATACAGTTATTAACTTTTTCTGACATCCGGTAATACTGAGGCAAGAAAAAGACAAAAGTGTCCCCAACGGGGTACTCAGCCCAGCTTGGTCTCCGGTCTGAAACTCGAAAACCGACAATTCCAGAAAGCCGAACGGCACTTGCAAACACTGCTTCTGCTTAGGACCACGCGGCAAGAAAGACTGAGGGTATGGCGTCGGTCATGCGCATTTATACTGGCACATACTGATGTCAGCCTTGAGCGCCATGACCAACGCCAGATTCTAGCCCTTTGGTATTCGGGCCGATGGTGGACAGCGGAATACCCATATGTCAGGACTGCAGCAATGGTAGACGAAGAACATCTATGTAATCACCTTTCCTTCTGGGTTTCCCACATACTCTACACCACCTGTGTATACAAGTGGGGAAATTTTAACAAACAAAAACAACAAAATGATAGGGGCTGCAGCAGCTATCATAAATCAACATGCAGAAGAGGCTGAGGGTGGTGAGGATGAGAATGTTGTCGACCAACCCACAATGAGGAGACTGAGAAGACTGTACAGACTCAGGATAACCTACTAGGGGCTACATGAGTTGGAGATAGTGGAGCACTATATGGTAGACAGGGACCTTCTAAAGCAAATTGTTGAGCTCTGCCAGCCACGCCTGACACACAGAACTAACAAAGGGAAACCCACCCCAGTGGATACCAAGTTATGTGTAGGCCTAAGAATACTAGCCACAGGTACCTTCCAAAGGCCCACTGGGGATATCATGGGGATCTCACAGGCATCAGCATCCAGGGTACTCCACCAGTTCCTGGATGCCATGTCAGCGCACGAAGGTGAGCACGTATATTTCTCCAACACCTGTGAGGCATTGGCCAGCAATATGCATCTCTTCCAACAACTAGCAGAATACAAATAAAAGAAAAATGAACTCCACTAAACAAGTCAGTTCAATACGAGTAGCAAAATGGAACGAAAAATAATTATAAATAGCACCAATAATGTTGACCCAGTCAAAAATAGCGTAGGATACACTTTAATACACGCTTTCATCACACGACTTCATCAGAATAAATTAAAAACTAATTTCAACTTGTTTAAATACACGTTCAATCAACACATGATTCAAAACAATTAAACAATTAATTAATAATCAACTTTGTTAAAAAACTATTAAAAACTCCTCTAAATTCATACTTGATTAAATAATTGAAGTATATTATATTCCTTATTTATACCTAACTTTCTATACTTTAAAAAACACTTCACATTTATTGCTTCGTTTAACCCAGGATGTTTGTCTGAGTTTAACCTGATCTGCCATAATGTTTCCCTTTGTTCTAAAATATTCTTAAAATCCCCAGCCCTACTGTCCGGTTCACAAACTTCAAGTACTGAAAAAACAAACTTTTTAAAGAAATTACAATTCATAGAATGTTTATATAAGGCATTTTTATCATCTTGGCACTTTATACTATATAAATGTTCTTTTATGCGGGTACTGAGACTACGTGTAGTCATACCCACATAAAAAGCTGGACATGCTGTGCACATGCCTATATAAACTAAACCACATGAATTACAATCTACAAAACCTGGAACTTCAATAATTCTATTATAATTGGCTACGGAAATACTGGTACCTACAGATATAAACCGACAAATTTTACAATTCTGGCAGCAAAACATACCAGTTTTATTTCTATCACCCTTCTTATAATCAATTTTATTATATTCCAACATTTTCTTAATATTATTGGAATTCCTAAATACAAAATGTGGTTTACTGCCTAGTGTCTTTGAAACATCCTGGTTCCCTTGAATAATTCTCCAATTTTTATTAACAATTGATGCTATTACATTCATTTCGCTACTCATTTCTAACGAACAAATAACTTCTGTTTCAAAGCTTTTTTCCTTCCAAACTTTGATTAAACTTTGGTTTACAGGTTCATTTAATATTGCTGGAAATAAACTATCACGTTTCTCAAAAATTTCATTTCCACTATTCATTAAATTATTAATATCATAACCTCTATCCAAAAATAAGGAGGTTATGAAATGAAATTCTTCAATCAAATTTTCATTTTTACTTGTCATGCGGCTTGCCCTTATGTATTGCCCTCTGGGTATATTTTTAACAGTGTGTTTTGGATGATTGCTTTTATAATGTAAGTAGCCATTAGTAAATGTCCGTTTTCTATGTATTTTACTGTGGAATCTATTATCATTCAGGTCCCACCATAGACACACATCTAAAAAATTCACTATTAAACCTACATCACCTATAGTGAATTTTAAAAATTCTGAACACCTATTGACCTGTATCATAAAATTTTTTACTGTCAATTCATCTCCTTCTATTATAAAAAATAAATCATCAATAAATTTTTTGTAAAACACAATAGTAAATTCTTCTTTTATCATGGATAATATATCCATTTCCCACCATGCCATGACTGTATTGGCAAATGCCGGAGCAGCAGGTGACCTCATGGCAATGCCCTTTCTCTGCCTATAATATTGTTTGCCAAAAATAAAATAATTATTTTCTAATACTATTTCTAAAAAACTACAGATAGTAGAAATAATATCATTCGAAAGTAAATTTTTCTTATTTAAATAACTACGTACTGCTTCAATTCCTTTACAATGATGAATACACGTGTATAAGGATATAACATCCAACGTGAAAATGGTATGTTTTTTGGGGTCAAACACCTTACTTTTAGTAAACTTATTTACTTCCTCTAAAAAATGCCAGGAATCCTTGACATATGATAACGTGTCTTGTAGTAAGGGTCCCAACACCGCATCAATAATCAATGAAATGCCTTCTGTACTAGAATGGGGGCTTGAAACCACAGGTCTAAAAGGGGGATTTTTGGAATCTTTATGGATTTAGGGGATTCCAAAAATCACCCCTATCCTTGGATGTTGTACAGAACAAAATTCATATAGTTCCAAACTAATGTATCCAGACATGAGTGCTTCATATATATGTGATTCAATAAATCTAAACCTTTTATAAATGTCAAACAACTTAACTTTCTCGTATTCATCTTGATTATCCAAAATATCCACCATACTAGTATGATATTTTCGTTGTTCCATAATCACTATATTAGACCCTTTATCACTTTTCATGAAACGTAAAGTGCTTCTTAAAGCTATCAACTTTTCTAAGGCCACTCTTTCTTTTTTATTTAAATTATCATTATTTTTCTTAGGTTTTTTCAGCATTTTTCTAATATCCTCGATGCATATTTGTTCAAACACTTCCATAGTGTGTTGTAATCTAGGTACAAAACTTGATGGTTTTATTAATGCTTTTTTAGGTTGAGATATGTCATGCATCAGATATGCTAGATTCAAATTTCTAACAAATTTTTTAACATCTATAACTGTTTTACTAAAATTAGCCTTATAATGAGGAACAAAATTGAAACCATATTTTAATACATTCAATTCTTCAGTAGAAAATACATGCTCTGTTAAATTAATGACATTGAAACAATCAATGTCATTCATCATGCTTCGTCCCCCGACGAATTTGACCCCAAAAAAGTGCGGCTTCGTGTAAGAACCGTTGATTTATTGCCTTGACTTCTTTTTGCCATTAAGGCTTCATTCACTGTTTTTTGTTTTACTATAACATCCTGTTGTCCCCTACTCGGTGAAGGCCTATTGAAGCCTGCCCTTTGTGGTTTACTTACATCCCCACTATTGTCATTACTAGCATTATTCCCATTGGAAAAATTAACCCTTGTAACATTATTAGTAGTGTTAACATGTCTTTCATTGGTATTATTTTCCATGTTTAACATATTCACATTATCTTCAGAGTTGCTAGCACACACACCAACAACTTCACTGAGTGAACGCTGACTAACCATTCCATCTCTAACTACATTGTTACTATTTTTCTTCTCAGAGTAGTTATTCCCTCTCACGCTAGGTGCAAAATTATTGTAAGCAGCATTATTTTTATAAACTTCAATATCGCGTGACAGTTTAGAATGTTTTCTATTAAATACTTCCGTAGCATGTATATTCACTTCACGAGATAATGCATTAAACAACATTTCAAAACTCTCATCAGTTAACTTGCTTTTTATGTTACTTTCAATTGTATTGATTTCAATACGTAATAAGTCCATCTTTTGCTTATTATTATCGCTTAACAGTTTCAAAAACTTCAATCCGGCTTCGTTAAAAAATGTCACCAAAGTTTTAAACATAGGGTTCCCCAAATTAACCCCATTGGGGCATTTGAAGAAACGTAAACCTTTTGGTACTATACCAAGTTCCATACATTTCAGGAAATAACAGTTCTCTAGTTGCAAGGATTTGTACCTTCTTAGCAGTCTCAATAACTGTTCCCGTTGAGCTGAAATAAATCCAAAATCATTACCGCCAGTTGTACGACTGAAATTCTGGAACGGGTTATCGTTTCCATGCAATAACTGCTCACAACATGTCTCCGTTATACCACGGACGGGAAATTGCAGACCCTTTCTTCTTGCTCCTCGTCCGTTATCTTCTCTGGCGGGACTTCCCAGATCCACCACCGTGTTGTCTTCATGAAATGATGTCATAGGACTCGACGTCCTTTCCATGCCGCCATGTCCATCAGATTTGGTAATAAGAATTTTCAACGAAGCCTGGATATCCATCAATGTAGTTAACAGAATAGTATTAATGTTCTCACCCATAGCCGATGGCGTCGGGTGTATGGACATATTTAGCAAAGATTCCTCAACTGCTTCCGCCATGCCACCACAATGTAAAACAAATAAAAGAAAAATGAACTCCACTAAACAAGTCAGTTCAATACGAGTAGCAAAATGGAACGAAAAATAATTATAAATAGCACCAATAATGTTGACCCAGTCAAAAATAGCGTAGGATACACTTTAATACACGCTTTCATCACACGACTTCATCAGAATAAATTAAAAACTCATTTCAACTTGTTTAAATACACGTTCAATCAACACATGATTCAAAACAATTAAACAATTAATTAATAATCAACTTTGTTAAAAACTATTAAAACTCCTCTAAATTCATACTTGATTAAATAATTGAAGTATATTATATTCCTTATTTATACCTAACTTTCTATACTTTAAAAAACACTTCACATTTATTGCTTCGTTTAACCCAGGATGTTTGTCTGAGTTTAACCTGATCTGCCATAATGTTTCCCTTTGTTCTAAAATATTCTTAAAATCCCCAGCCCTACTGTCCGGTTCACAAACTTCAAGTACTGAAAAAACAAACTTTTTAAAGAAATTACAATTCATAGAATGTTTATATAAGGCATTTTTATCATCTTGGCACTTTATACTATATAAATGTTCTTTTATGCGGGTACTGAGACTACGTGTAGTCATACCCACATAAAAAGCTGGACATGCTGTGCACATGCCTATATAAACTAAACCACATGAATTACAATCTACAAAACCTGGAACTTCAATAATTCTATTATAATTGGCTACGGAAATACTGGTACCTACAGATATAAACCGACAAATTTTACAATTCTGGCAGCAAAACATACCAGTTTTATTTCTATCACCCTTCTTATAATCAATTTTATTATATTCCAACATTTTCTTAATATTATTGGAATTCCTAAATACAAAATGTGGTTTACTGCCTAGTGTCTTTGAAACATCCTGGTTCCCTTGAATAATTCTCCAATTTTTATTAACAATTGATGCTATTACATTCATTTCGCTACTCATTTCTAACGAACAAATAACTTCTGTTTCAAAGCTTTTTTCCTTCCAAACTTTGATTAAACTTTGGTTTACAGGTTCATTTAATATTGCTGGAAATAAACTATCACGTTTCTCAAAAATTTCATTTCCACTATTCATTAAATTATTAATATCATAACCTCTATCCAAAAATAAGGAGGTTATGAAATGAAATTCTTCAATCAAATTTTCATTTTTACTTGTCATGCGGCTTGCCCTTATGTATTGCCCTCTGGGTATATTTTTAACAGTGTGTTTTGGATGATTGCTTTTATAATGTAAGTAGCCATTAGTAAATGTCCGTTTTCTATGTATTTTACTGTGGAATCTATTATCATTCAGGTCCCACCATAGACACACATCTAAAAAATTCACTATTAAGCCTACATCACCTATAGTGAATTTTAAAAATTCTGAACACCTATTGACCTGTATCATAAAATTTTTTACTGTCAATTCATCTCTTTCTATTATAAAAAATAAATCATCAATAAATTTTGTAAAACACAATAGTAAATTCTTCTTTTATCATGGATAATATATCCATTTCCCACCATGCCATGACTGTATTGGCAAATGCCGGAGCAGCAGGTGACCTCATGGCAATGCCCTTTCTCTGCCTATAATATTGTTTGCCAAAAATAAAATAATTATTTTCTAATACTATTTCTAAAAAACTACAGATAGTAGAAATAATATCATTCGGAAGTAAATTTTTCTTACTTAAATAACTACGTACTGCTTCAATTCCTTTACAATGAGGAATACACGTATATAAGGATATAACATCCAACGTGAAAATGGTATGTTTTTTGGGGTCAAACACCTTACCTTTAGTAAAATTATTTACTTCCTCTAAAAAATGCCAGGAATCCTTGACATATGATAACGTATCTTGTAGTAAGGGTCCCAACACCGCATCAATAATCAATGAAATGCCTTCTGCACTAGAATGGGGGCTTGAAACCACAGGTCTAAAAGGGGGATTTTTGGAATCTTTATGGATTTAGGGGATTCCAAAAATCACCCCTATCCTTGGATGTTGTACAGAACAAAATTCATATAGTTCCAAACTAATGTATCCAGACATGAGTGCTTCATATATATGTGATTCAATAAATCTAAACCTTTTATAAATGTCAAACAACTTAACTTTCTCGTATTCATCTTGATTATCCAAAATATCCACCATACTAGTATGATATTTTCGTTGTTCCATAATCACTATATTAGACCCTTTATCACTTTTCATGAAACGTAAAGTGCTTCTTAAAGCTATCAACTTTTCTAAGGCCACTCTTTCTTTTTTATTTAAATTATCATTATTTTTCTTAGGTTTTTTCAGCATTTTTCTAATATCCTCGATGCATATTTGTTCAAACACTTCCATAGTGTGTTGTAATCTAGGTACAAAACTTGATGGTTTTATTAATGCTTTTTTAGGTTGAGATATGTCATGCATCAGATATGCTAGATTCAAATTTCTAACAAATTTTTTAACATCTATAACTGTTTTACTAAAATTAACCTTATAATGAGGAACAAAATTGAAACCATATTTTAATACATTCAATTCTTCAGTAGAAAATACATGCTCTGTTAAATTAATGACATTGAAACAATCAATGTCATTCATCATGCTTCGTCCCCCGACGAATTTGACCCCAAAAAAGTGCGGCTTCGTGTAAGAACCGTTGATTTATTGCCTTGACTTCTTTTTGCCATTAAGGCTTCATTCACTGTTTTTTGTTTTACTATAACATCCTGTTGTCCCCTACTCGGTGAAGGCCTATTGAAGCCTGCCCTTTGTGGTTTACTTACATCCCCACTATTGTCATTACTAGCATTATTCCCATTGGAAAAATTAACCCTTGTAACATTATTAGTAGTGTTAACATGTCTTTCATTGGTATTATTTTCCATGTTTAACATATTCACATTATCTTCAGAGTTGCTAGCACACACACCAACAACTTCACTGAATGAACGCTGACTAACCATTCCATCTCTAACTACATTGTTACTATTTTTCTTCTCAGAGTAGTTATTCCCTCTCATGCTAGGTGCAAAATTATTGTAAGCAGCATTATTTTTATAAACTTCAATATCGCGTGACAGTTTAGAATGTTTTCTATTAAATACTTCCGTAGCATGTATATTCACTTCACGAGATAATGCATTAAACAACATTTCAAAACTCTCAAAACCCTGAGGTAGTGAGTGTTATAGACTGCATGCACATATGCATCAAAGCACCACCTGGTGAGTGGGGTAGGGTCTACATCAACCTCAAAGACTTCCCTTCCATCAACTGCCAGGTCATGTGCGATGCCTAGGGCATTATAATGAATGGGTGTGCTGGCTGCCCTGGAAGCTATCATGACTCCCACATCTGGCATCTGATGCAGCTGTACCAGAGATTTACCAATGCGGACATCTCTTATGGTCACCTAGTGGGGGATGCTGGTTACACACTGGAGCCATGGCTGATGACACCCATCAGAAATGAACACACACCCAAACAAGAACTCCATAATGAGGCACATGCACAGACCAGAATTATGATAGACCATGTGTTTGAGATGCTAACGTCATGGTTCCTGTGCCTGGACACATCTGGTGGAGCCTTGCAGTACTCACCAGCTACTTGTACTCAAATTGTCATCGTATGTGCCATCCTACACAATATGATCCTGTGGAAACAGCTGCAGCAGGAACAGCATGGGGCAGGGCCACACAGCCACCCACCATTGCCAAGGCCTGCACAGGCACAGAGTGACTCAGAGGAGGAACAACTTGAGACTGCCTCAGTAGGCAGCAGGAGGCATTCCCAGTATGCCCTGGCCTTGGCAAAGAGGCAACGCATAGCACATACACTGACACAGTAGGGACCCAGGGAATGACACCTCTCTCTGACTCATACATACAGTAAAAGGGATGCCAAACATGACACTACCTGTGCTCAACCATGTATAGGGAGTGTACTATGTGCATCCAGCATAGGCAGCCCTCCAGTACCATCCTCAATACTGGCACAGCCACAAGGTAAGTCACTCTTTTTACCAATTGCCAAGTAGAGTAGTATGTGTTGTTACTTGTATCTATGGTATGGATGTGAGCATGCAAGGGAATCGGGTGGCTGAATGGGATGCCAGCAGATAGGAGACAACTATAGTGGCAGCATGAGATCTGTAACAAATACTGGTGTCACCATAGTAGCCAGTACTACACATGGTGACAAAACCCACTGCTGGAAATGTGCTGGGCCACATGTGTGTTCATATAGCACACACATGCCCGTCAGGGAGGCGCACATACCCACCAACAGTCTCAGCCAGCAGGACATGTGTAAAGAAACACATACAAAGGCTGTGCTAAGGCCTCTGAATAATGGCTATGGTTAACCCCCCAGGCCTACACAGACAGACTAAATCATGTCAGGCAGTGGAATGTTAGTTCTGAAGGATAAGTCGTCAGAACTTGATATGTAGGTCAATCAAACCTAAGACCTGTAGTACACTGATATGTCTCTAGTCAGCATGATAGTTTAGAATACAGAATGAAATGGAGTACCTGACATACCAGTACAGTCATAGCAAATGTGTACAAGTGTTAGGTGTTTCCCCCCAATCCTATGTGTTAATGTAGTAGCAGTCTAGTGTGCTCCCCCCAATCAATGTAGACACATAGTAACAGTCAGGTGTGCCCCCAATCCTATATAGAAATGTAGTAACAGTCTGGTGTGCCCCTCCAATCCAATGTAGACATGTAGTAACAATCAGGTGTGCCCCCCAATCCAATGTAGAAATGTAGTAACAGTCAGGTCTGCCCTCCACAATCTGATGTAGACACATAGTAACAGGTGTGCACCCCACAATCCTATGTAGAAATGCAGTAACAGTCAGCTGTGCCCCCCATTCCTATGTAGACACATAGTAACAGGTCTGGCCTCCCAATCCTGTGTAGAAACGTAGTAACAGTCTGGTGTGCCCCCCCACAATCCAATATAGACACGTAGTAACAGTCTGGTGTGCCCCCCAATCTGATGTCGACATGTAGTAACAGTCAGGTGTGTCCCCCAATCCTATGTAGACATGTAGTAACAGTCAGGTGTGCCTCCCATTCATATGTAGACATGTAGTGACACACAGGTGTGCCCCCCACAATCCTATGTAGAAATGTAGTAACAGTCAGGTGTGTCCCATCCCCCCCATTCCTATGTTGACATGTAGGAACAGTCTGGTGTGCCCCCCAATCCAATGTAGACATATAGTAACAGTCAATTGTGCCCCCCATCCTATGTAGAAATGTAGTAACATGTATGTGTAGGTATAATACCAGTGGAGTACAGATTACCTGAGGTGGCCAAGGTAGCAGGATAGAGTGTAGCATGTGTACAATATGCAGGCATTCGTGTGTTAGGTCGGTGTGTGTTTCATATTGTGTGAAAGTGGTCAGTATGTATGCATGGTGAGTTTGTCCTGATGGCCATTGCCCAGTACTGCTGATGACAGGGCCAAGTCCTCACAACTGCAGTGCGAAACACAATGCTCCCCAGTATAACACATTCTAGCAGTAAGCCATTGTAAATGTATGGAGGTAATATGTGTCACCATCTGAAAGATGGACATGGCATGACTGTTGGGCCAGATATACAAGCAGTACATAGGGGAAAGTACCCCAGACAGACAGTGTATAATGTGTAACTGTTAAACGGACACACCCTTGGAATTGTACATACAAGTTTGCAGCATATTATCTGGGCTTGTAGTAAGAAATACCGATATCATCTGCCCAAACACTCGCAGACCACAAAGGTCATATGAATGATGTATTGAGAAACAGCTGATATCCCTGCAGAAGCCAACATAAGTGGAAAGCCTCATGCATATCTGTGAGTCAGATATAAGTACTGACCATAGCACACATGCACCCAGCTCACCCAATCACCACCCACAGGTATCTCTCCGGTCTTATCTCTGCTGTTGGGAATGGATACAATATGACCCCCACCTGTGTATGGCAATAGCGAAAGAATGCAGCATGCAGTGCAGGTGTCCCATGCAGGTGTGTCACTAGCTGTAAGCAGCACCCTGCCAGCATCTTCACCACTTGATTAATACTGACAGAATGTATTGGCATGAACACCTAGCACACCTACCCTGTCACCCCAGGGGAATATACTGTATTGCAGTCTGGGACTGTAGGACTGACAGAATGCAACAGCCTGCTACAGCTGGTCTGCATCACTACCAAATGACCTACAGTCCTCTGCCAAAGGCCTATGTCTCACCCATGCTGCCAATGTATGTTATGTCATGGACTACCAAATAACAACATAACACAGTCCACAGAACCCATATGTAAGGTCATGTGGACAAACCACAGTAACATGTCCACCATGTCCCACTGCATGAACTGTGGACCAACACCAATATACTGCTGTGATGAGGTGATAACTACAGGAAAAGTATCAGAGAATGTTTGCATAATGTATGAAAGAGGATAGAATAATAGAGGGGGGGTGGGATCATGGGCAGCATGGACTGTGCGAAGTCCGAAACACAGCCGTGTGCACATACTATCCCTGGCTGCAAACACAAGAATGGGTGGCTACAAAGCTGCTCATAAACCACAATAGAGGTGATGTCCTGACTTATGACCCTTGGCTCTGGATAACCTGTGTGAATCTGTACAGCTGTGAGGTATTGCCACAGGAAGATAAGGCCATACTGTCACGTTGATGGATGTGCAAGTATAGAATCTACTGCCACCACTGTACCAAGGTGCTGAACCAGTTACACAGACCCAGCAGCAAGTGTCTGCAGCTCCCCCTCCAGAATGGCATTAGTTTGCTGGAGGTAATTTGACCACAAAGCTGGACACTGCTGCATTCACCTTGTGTTCCCCATGACATCACTATGAGCAAAAATGTATACTTGACAGTACTTGATGACATAAAAAATCACAGTGTATAGCAGTACACATGTCTGAATATCTCTGCTAACACCAGGGCCATGTAGCAGAAGCAGCACAGACACAATTACTTACAGTACCCACTATCCCTTGCCTAGTTTGACCCCATATTGTCAACTGATCGGAGGTCGTACATGAAGCTCTAATGCACTGTCCTTTATAAATATTATACTTTAACTTAGGAGGATGAAAACTTCTGTATTCAAGGTAATCATTGGAAAATGTTACTTTCCTGTAAATTTTTGAATGCAAACTCCCTTCATGCTGGTATATGTAAGTATCCAAATATGCAATTTCTTCCATACTATAGGAGTGGTAAATTTAAGGAAGTCGCTGCTGTTATTTAAAACTCTAATGAAATCATCAAGCTGTTCCTTACGTGTTTTCCACAGAATGTAAATATCATCTATAAATCTAGAATAGTGAATAATATTGGAAACGTGGGAACTAGGGAATAAGATATTATCTTCCCAATAAAGCATAACCAGGTTGGCAAAAATGGGAGCACAAGCTGCTCCCATAGCTACCCCACTGGTTTGCCGAAAGTGCTCACCCTCAAAATAAATAAAGTTGTTATCCAGCACTATGTTCATACATTCCATGAGTAAGCTGACTTCTTCCCAATTAATGTCCGAATGTTTCATAATACTACTGCAAAAAGCATCTAATCCTGCTTGCTTTGGAATGCAGGAGAAGAGATCTATGACATTAATGGTGACAAATGTCAACCCATTATTCCATAATTGGGTGGGATATTTACTCAAAAATTCTCACGAGTCTTTAACCATATGTAGTATTTTGTTGTATATATGTTTTAATTTTACATGAATAACTTTACCCATGGGGAATGTTTTTGAATTGCTACCCAATATAATAGGTCAAAATGGTGGGTCAATGGCATTCTTATGAATCTTCGGTATACCCATTAAGGTAGTTAGTCTGGGATACTTGACCTTCAGAAACTTGTATATTTCTTTAATTACTCTACCATCTATATACAATTCTTCTATGTAAGAGTCAATTCTTTGGTATGCAATATTGATCTCATTTATGGAGGTGGATTTGTAGTTACCCGACCCATGTAGAATGTCATACATTCTTTTGATGTATTCTATGTTATCATATAGAACAACCCCTCTGCCTTTGTCGGGTTTCATAACCCTAACACTAATATCTGATTGGAGTTCATATAGTATTTCACTTTCCTTAGCTGTCAAATTGCTTGTACTTTTCTTTTTCTTGTACTCGCTGTACAAATTATAAATTTCCCTGGTCACTATTTTTTCATAAACTTCTATATTAGGATGACTAGGGGGGTATATATGTACGCTTTTGACTAAGCCCTAAGTCCTTATCAACTGAATCTCTACTAATATTTCTATAAATGTTTGGCTTATCATTAAACATTATTGCCAAATTAATTTTCCTGGTAAATTTCTTGATTTCACATAAACAATCAACCAAATCAAAGCGGGGGGGTTGGTATATATTTCACCCCCTTTGCCAACAAACTAAAATGTGTACAACTAATGTTTATTTCAGAATAATTATAAATGTTAAACCCATTCATTGTATACATTTTGTCCTTCACTCTGATATTATTGTCAGCAATAGGGATGCCAAAACTACCATTAACTACCACCTCCTGTTGTTGCCCCATTCCTTTTGTTTGCAATTCGTCCTTGTGTAATTTTGTTGTTGAAAATTGTTCCTGTATGGTTGCCTTATTGTACTTGGTCCCTCCAAAAATGTGATTCATTATAATGTAATTTCCCATTGTTGACATTACCTGTGTTTTGTTCAACACGGTTTGTCATATTAGTAGATCTCCACTTTCCTTTGTCCCTAAACCAGTTATATGCCACTCCTATCCTATATTGGTCTACATCTCTGAATCTTTTTCTGTTTGTTTTCTCGTATATTGTATATCCATCTTTCTGCTATATTAAATTGTTTGTATTATAGTCTTACCCATTCCAAAAACAGTAAGTCACTAGTAATTTTCATATTTAAATTCTTGGTTTCCTGTACCAATTTACTTAACTTCTCATCATTATGTTTCATAATCATTTTCATAAATTTAACACCACAGTCATCAAAAAATTGATTAAATTCACATATCACATTATCTGTCAAATTTATTCCCATAGGAGTTTTGAAAAATCTCATCCCCTTGGGAACAATTTTCATATTGATACATTTCTGCAAATATGCATTGTCAGCCTTAATGCCATTAATATTTTTTAACTTCTTCCCAAATACAAAAATCATGTCCTTCAAGGTTCCCTCCACGTCTGACTTAATATTGTCCCTCACATTATTCTGAGATACATTGTCAAAATTGCAATCTGTATCAAGAAATTTGTTAAACTGAGTCTCTTTGTTGTGACCAACTCTTCCTGTAGTAGTCACAGGATTAATTGAGGAGGTTACAGTACTTTTTGAATGTTGTTCATTCTTGCCGACAACATTAGAATAAGTCTTGGTGGGAAACACTCTCTCGGGCTTGGCGCCTAAGCGTTTAGCTTCTTCATCGACATCATAAATTGAAAAATCAAATGTAAAGTCTGAAATGTTAATTTTTACTGCTGTTCAATGGCTCTGTGGTGTTCAGAACCTGTTCGATATCAATGGGACAACTTCTTGCCCCTGTAGGCTGTCCATTGGGAATAGGACAGCTGTCCACAATGTTATCCATTCTCCTTAATTGGCCTGAATCATCCCTTCTGTCCATGCTTACTGAATTGCACATGCACTTGTTCCGTTCCCCTAGAAGTGGATCATCCCTACATTTCCCAGTACTAGTTCGCATAGTGTGGCTAACTGAATAAGCCATAGAATTAACATTGCGCTCCTTTGGTGAACATCCAAAATCACAACCATGTTTGAAAAGTTCAAATATTTTACTGATTTCACATTTAAGCGCCAATATCTCATCACGGAGCTGCTGCAAATCATCCTTCTCATCCTTATCGCATTCAGGTGAATTCACACCGGTGCCTTCCATAGCTCAAACAACAACTGAATAAGCACAATAAGGAAACTGCAAAAACTACAGCCACAGAGTCACCAATAAGTGTACAGTCACCTCCAGACAAATATATAAAAATCCAACCGTATACAGCTCCACAATGTCAATAAAAATCTCTCCAGAACGCCAAGAAAAAAAAGTTAACTTTCATTTATTCAATACGAAACAACAAAACGCCAATATTTCCAAATGGTTAAGCGCTTTCACCCATAATACTGGGCTTATTCAGAGCACCATTGTTGTAACAAGAATGCCTTATAAGACTTTCTTGGCGCCAAAACTTACTTAATTGGAACATCTCAGTTCCTAAATTTTAAAGCAATATTGACATTATACTAATTCTGTCATGACTAAAAATACATACTGTTTCCGGAGGCAATTTGACCACAAAGCTGGACACAGCTGCATTCACCCTGTGTTCCCCAGGACATCACTGTGAGGAAAAATGTATACCTGACAGTACTTGATGACATACAACATCACAGTGTATAGCAGTACACATGTCTGAATATCTATGCTAACACCAGGGCCATGTAGCAGAAGCAGCACAGACACAATTACCTACAGTACCCACTATTCCTTGCCCAGTTTGACCCCATATTGTCAACTGATCTACAGATATTCTGCAGAAACAGTTTGCTAGCTGTAGGTGTAGAACACAAAAGTCTGCACTGGAGTACAATCTACCTGGAATGGATCCACACATTCAACACAGAATGGCATACTGGGCATGCTGTCACACTTGAAGAAATGAAGCCCATGTCTGGCAACAGTGGACCATACATATCTGACAGTTGCAGATGTTGGTGCATACACTCCTCAGTATGCACCAGTCATGCTTTGCACACACATTGGTTAGGATTACACACATATATTCAAGAACAACACACTATAATATGCCAAAAGTGCACATACATAGATGTGTGGAAGAGAGTGACAGTGACAAAGAGCCTTCCATCATGAAGTCTGTCCCACCCAGCACACAGCCAAATGGCTACAACCACATGATGTGTAAATGTCACTCACTGTAGACCTTTGCCTCTGGAATGCCTCAGCATTATAGACTCTGTTGCCCTAGTGCTAACTGTGCAACATAACTGTACAAAGCAGTAGTCATCTAGCAGTTGTATACATGCACCTGTGGTATATAAACCTGTGTGTGCCTGAGTGTGGTGTGTCTGCCTCTAGATGAATGGGTTATGGCCCATGCACACACACTGACCTCCCCATTGCCCAACTATGACAAGCCTGCTGCTGTCAGTCACTTTGAAATACACCTTTGGGGAAGAGATAGCCCAGTAATCTTTGTGGTGCATCCTATAACTGCGTAATGTTGTAATATGATAAACTAGTAAGATAGGAGTTCTCATCCCAGATGTGGCAACTGTGTGCATGTGTGGGTAGGGATCAATGCTGTTTAGGCTAGTCACACTCACTACAATTCAAATGCCCTACTTTGGCATGCCTGCTGATGTCATTTACTTTGAAATACACCTTTGGGGAAAGAGTAGCCAAGTGATCTCTGTGGCTTGTCCTATAACTGCTTAATGCTATAATAAACTAGTTAGGTAGAAGTTCTATTCCCAAATATGGCAAGTATTAGTTTGTGTAGGGAGCAATGCTTTTCAGGCCATTCACAATCACTACAGCCTCCAGTGCCCTTCTTTGGCAAGCCTGCTGATGTCATTCACTTTGAAATACACCTTTGGGAAAAATTAGCCTAGTAATCTCTGTGGTGCATCCTATATCTGCTTAATGAAGTAGTGTGATAAACTACTTAGATAATAGTTCTATTCCCAAATATGGCAAGTGTGGATGTTTGTGTGTGTGTTAGTTTGTCTGTATAGGGAACAATGCTTTTGAGGCCATTCACAATCACTGCAACCTCCAGTGCCCTACTTTGGCAAGCCTGGTGATGTCATTCACTTTGAAATACACCTTTGGAGAAAAGATAGCCCAGTAATCTCTGTGGTGTGTCCTATAACTGTGTAATGCTGTGGTGCTGTAAACTAGTTAGGTATGAGTTCTGATCACAGACATGGCAGATGTGTTTGTCTGTGTAGGAAGAAATGCTTTTTAGGCTAGTCACACACTACAATTTCAAATGCCCTACTTTGGCATGCCTGCTGATGTCGTTCACCTTGAAATAAGCCATTAGGGAGGAAATAGCGCAGTAATCGCTATGGTGTGTCCTAGAACAATGTAATGCTGTAGTGTGATATAGTAGTTCAGTAGGGGTTCGATTTCCAGATATGACAAGAGTGGCTGTTTGTGTGTTTGTTTGTCTGTGTAGGGAGCAATGCTTTTGAGGCCATTCACAGTCAATACAACCTCCATTGCCCTTTTTTGGCAAGCCTGCTGATGTCATTCATTTTGAAAAACACTTTTGGGAAAGGAATAACCCATTAATCTCTGTGGTGCATTCTATAACAGTGTAATGCTGCAGTGTGATGTAGTAGTTCGGTAGGAGTTTTATTCCCAGACATGGCAAGTGTAGATGTTTTTCTATGTAGGGAGCATTGCTTTTGAGGCCATTGACAGTCACTACAACCTCCATTGCCCTTCTTTGGCAAGCCTGCTGATGTCATTCCCTTTGAAATACACCTTTGGGGTAAGAGTGGTCCAATAATCTCTGTGGTGTGTCCTGTAACTGTGTAATGCTCTAGTGTGATAAACTAGTTAAGTAGGAGTTCTATTCCCAGACATGGCAAGTTTGTCTTTGTAGGGTGCAATGCTTTTGAGGCCATTCACAGTCACTACAACCTCCATTGCCCTTCTTTGGCAAGCCTGCTGATGTCATTCCCTTTGAAATACACCTTTGGGGAAGGAGTCGTCTCGTAATCTCTGTGGCGTGTCCTATAATTATGTAATGCTGTAGTGTGATAATCTAGTTAGGTAGGAGGTCTATTCCCAGACATGGCAACTGTGGATGTTTGTGCGTGTGTTTGTCTGTGTAGGGAGCAATGCTTTTGAGGCCATTCACAGTCACTACAACCTCCATTGCCCTTTTTTGGCAAGCCTGCTGATGTCATTCCCTTTGAAATACACCTTTGGGAAAGGAGTAGCCTAGTAATCTCTGTGGCGTGTCTTATAACTGTGTAATGCTGTAGTGTAACAAACTAGTTGGGCAGGAGTTCCAATCCCAGACATGACAGCTTGGAGTGTGTGTATGTCTGTGTTTGTCATTTGTGTCCTGTGCGGAGGTGAGTGTGTAACAACTGGACTCATTGTGGAGTGGGTTTTGCAAATTTCTTACATGGTGGGCCTATTATATGTCACAATGTCCACTTTACAAGGATAACATCAAACAGCCAGGAGGCTGGGGTGCCAATCCACACCCCTACATGTGACATCAATGCCTGGCGAACAAATTAAGCAACCCTTGTATTACCTAGAAAACACTATCAACCCATGTCTCATACACAAATACACTTGCCTAGGCAACAACCGCTTCGTTGGTAGTACCCTGCATATTGCCCACAGATAGTAACAATGGTGTGATTGCAGTGGACTACAAAGGGCATGGCACCTAGTCTCATCACTACAATAGGCACATAATTGCAGACAGTGTGCCATCTCTATGTTCCCCACTGGATGCCTGCAACAACTGTAGTGCCATCAAATGTGACCCACAAAGGACATACCATGCCTTAAACACATGCTCTGTATGGACAGATGCCACTGACATCAGGGAATACCTGCATCATGCAATCAATGTAGGTGCAGGGTCAACCTGGTTTCCATTACCAGTTCTCGCCACAGAAGGCCAGGACTGGCACATCTGATGATAACAATCTGTGTACACAACATGGGCCAGACACCTCAGGTACAGTTCCACATGTCATTGAACATGCATGTGGGATGTGTGCACATCCCAGACACTGACCATGTTATGGACTATAGAACACATACATGTCAAGCATTGCACAGCACTGGCCACACACAATAGTAACCCAGGTGACTAGATGGTGAATACAATACCCATAAGTGTGGGCCAATCCAGACACTACACCCCTGAGCCACACTGCAGACCATTGTCATGTGGCCTGATGCCAAGGTATATCCTTCAACTAGCCTTGTACAGCCTTCTGGTACAGTCAACCACTACACACCTGTGAAGCAATGCACCCATGCATGTCAGTACTGGCACCCTGTGTCTGTGTGTGTGAAATATGATGCTTTCAACCCCATTCACACTCACTACAACTCTCATTGGCCTACTGAAGCATGGCGTCTGATGTCAGACACCTTCACATACCCTTTGCCCATATATCATCCGGATAACCCCTGCGGTGCATGTGATACCTGTGTATTACAGTATTGTGGCAAAGTTAGTTAGGAAGTCTATTCCTGACCCTGCAAACTGTGTTAATGTGTGTGAGTCCCTGAGACAGTGTGGCTGTGTTGACATTGACACCTTTTCATGTGTACAGGCACATTTACTACACCTACCTTATCACTCCTATATCACTGCTGCAGATGTCACTCACCATCAGATATACCTTTGGACAGCTCCCCAACACGTAAGCTATGTGGTGCATGCCATAACTGCAGATACATGTGATAGCAATACATAGTCAGTCAGGGGTTTGAAACCCTGTACTGGTAGGTGTGTGACACAAACATGCTTAGGTTTTACTCTCCCACCCCCTCCCTGACTTACTTTGTCTCTGTCTCTCACTTCCCCTCTGGTGGATGTGGAGAAGTACACCTGCTTTGCTTAAGCAGCAGCTTGTGGTTTGTAAGTGATGCTCATGATCAGCTGATGGCCTCTGCATGAATTGCAGTTCCCCTCTAGCTGATTGCATGTGGAAAAGCTGTGGTAACATTCCTATAGCCAATTGCATGGAAACACACTCCGATATCTAGGAACAACATGTGGGTGTTGGGCCTTTTCATTCACTGTGAGCAGGACCTCGATTTGGTGTTTGGCAAACAGCATCACAGATAGTATTGGGATTTACCTCTAACAGCATACACTGTGGAGACAGGCCAACAGACAGGAGGGGGATGTGCCAGACATGACTACAGAATGTAAGTGTTGCTCTTCTGCATTTGGAGTAATGTCAGTTTAAGAGGGTGTGTGTGTGGATATGGCTGGTCTACATGATTTAATACCTGTCATGACAGTGTTATGTTTTTGAGGAAACTCCCACCTGTAGGGTTATCTACAGACAGGGCAGTGTGTGGAGCCATATGTGTCTTGTGTTACTCACAGAACACCTATCTTAGAACTGCAGAAGCATAGTCTGAGGATTGCAGTCAGTACATGGTGACAGCCATGAGTGTTACTGACTTCATGTCTCTCATAGGACATATGTCACAACAAACCCTGGTATGGCAGTAAATATATGAGATTATCACAGCAACATGCCAATATTGGCCCAGTGTTTGTGGCTCCAGCCACAAGTCTGTCAACCTTTGTACATATGTCATGCAGTAAGAGGTGCATATGTTCTGTACACAATTATTTATTGACCTCATACCTGATAACAAGCCAGTCAGATAGGGGTAGGGGTTATTTCTCAGGGCATAACCTGGGTATTCTGCAGTTGTGTGTACAGTACTGGGGTCTGTGTACTTATGGTGATTGTTGACAGTATGTGTATTGTGCATACATACCTTGGGCTGTGCACAGACTGTGGTAGATGCCATTTTTCTTAGTCCCATTCTATCTGTTGTTACATGCTGCTCCAGTGTATGGTACCCTAGTGGCTCACATGTCTGTAGGGCCAAACACACACTTGTCCCATACCACAGACAGGCATCAGACCACACTGTGTCATGACCCAGTTTATGTAGGGTTAGTGTGTGAGTGGCACATATGAGGATAGTGTTTATCAGACAGTCCATATAGTGTCATATTAAGCTTGCATACCATATTTGGCTGTAGCTGTGTTCACATTGGTTGTGGGTATGCACTTTCTCACAGGTGTCTGTTACTCTATGCTGTGACATGCGTGTAAAACCTGCTATATTTGCAGGTACATGTGTATTCCCCCATACAAAATGTAGTCCAGTGTTGTGGCAGTCTGCCTGTAATTTTCACAGTGCTTTGTGACATACCTAGCAGCTTATTGTAATTACCCAGTGTGCTGTTATGTCCAGTTATTTGCAAGATATACTGCTGCCAGGCCACCATTACTGTTGCATATTTCTGACAAAGCAGTGGAATTTTGTACGGATGTATGTCACTAACTACTGGGTAGTATGTAGCCATGTGACCTCTGCACCACCATGTATTTTGTGTCAGGACAGACTGCCATGTGTGAATGCATAAACTGTGTGGGCATATGTAGTCCAGTATTTACATGGTATACCCATGTACATGGCTGTTAACATCCACATTGTGAGGTGTGGTCCATATGTCTCTCATGAAGGGGATCTGTGTACACCTCTGGACTGACCAGAGAGTACCAGACTGTCCACATGTAATGGTCATATCTCTGCTGTAGTCCACAGAATCATTACTGTGCTAGCAGTGGTACTGTACTAAGATGTCCTTAGGATGTCTTTCAGTAGCCAATGGTGTACATGTCAAAAGAAGATGTGACCTCCCACACACAGCATGTCTGTTAATATAACCCCTGTTACAGTAGCAGCAGTCTACATATATACCTGCAATACATACATGACATCCCTTTGCACTAAGAGGTTGGGACAATTCGTGCTGAGGTAGGACCCTACTCCATGTTCTGTACATATGGTAAATATATATATATATATATATATATATATATATATATATATATATATATATATATATATATATATATATATATATATATATATATATATATATATATATATATATATATATATATATATATATATATATATATATATATATATATATATATATATATATATATATATATATATATATATATATATATATATATATATATATATATATATATATATATACACACACATATACACATCTACATACATGTATGGATATATATATATATATATATATATATATATACACACACAAACTCAAATATATACATATACACAGCTATATATGTTTACACATATACATGTATATAGCTATATATGCACATATAGTTATGGATATCTACATATATATTGACATAAATAGGTATATCTGATTAGATATGTATGCACATATAGCTATAGATATCTACATATATATATATCATAGGTTCATAGGTTGGTACTAGGCTATCGGCCCTAGGGCCTATACAAGCCTAGCCATAACAATTCCCTGGATATTTCTTCCCACAATATTTACTTCTCTGAACCCCTGTCTAGCAGGGTGGCTGACATGATCCCTGGGGTGAATTTCTTATCTCCCATCCAATCATCAAGGTTCCTTTTGAAGAGGGCCAATGAGGCCCTCTGCTTGACATGTATGGGCAGTCTATTCCAGAGTATGAGGAGTCTCTGGGTCAGGAACCTATCCCTCCAGCATGTTTTGTTCATTGTGTTGACAAGGTTTAGATCCCTGGAGCATGTGGTTCTGAGAGATTGGGATTTCTTTAAGTGGAGCATGTCCAACAGCTCAGGGTTTGACATGGCCTTGTATGTTAAGCAGAGATCGCCTCTGAGTAGACGATATGTCACAGAGTATAGCTGGAGTTTTTTTAGACGGTCAGCATATGGCATCTGCTTTAGGCCTGTGATTCTTTTAGTGAGGTATTTCTGCGGCCTTTCCAGCTGTTGCAGATGTCTTGTGAGGTATATACCAAATGGGGCATTATACTCTATAATGAGTCTAATGAGGGATGAGTACAGTGGGACAATGACCTCCTTTTTTCTAGATGAAATGCCCTTAGTGATGAGGGGTGCCACATTGAAGGATTTCCTGACTGTAGTGGCAATGTGGTTATCGAAAGTGAGACCACTGTCCACCTGTGTCCCTAAGTCTCTCATCACACTTTCGATGTTTAGTGTCCTGCCACCTATATGGTAATTCATGGGTACATGTTTTTTTCCAAAGGGGATAACTATACATTTGTTGGCATTAAGCTTGAGCCCATGGCTCTGGCACCAGGCATCTGTTTCTGTATCGACATAAATAGGTATATCTGTACACATAGGATGTGCATACATATCTATATATATATATATATATATATATATATATATATATATATATATATATATATATATATATATATCTGTACAGCACTCTTATCCATGTGAATGTGTTACATACAAAGGTAGTAACCCAGGTTATGTGTTGTCACACTGGCAAGTAGTTTATCATGGTGATACTACTGTTGACAGTGCTTTCTCAGACAAGAGTAGATTGCTAGATGTAGTACTGGCAACAAGCACCCCTGCAGGCATAGCTGGACTCTGAGGCCTCACTGTCGTGTTCCTGGTGTGTTCACTGCGTCACAGTATATATCCCCTACTGGATAATGATCTGGCATATGAGAAGTAACTGTGGATTACTGTCTGTACAGCACATGTCAGTTTGGGCTTCCAACATGCAGTAATGGCATACATATTGGTGTCAGACGTCTATCTGTTGACACATTCATCCTACTCATAGCTACAGATGGCAGGTATCCAGCTTGGATATGCACAGGCAACCTATGCTTGACTGACACTGACATGTCTGCCCAGCTGTGTTATAACTGGCACATATAGAAGACAACACCCTGTAAACACCACATGCCACGGGTACCTCCACTAAACTACCACAGTCAACAGAACATGCTTGGGTACAGGTCTCCATCAAAGACACTAACCATGTGTTGTAATACATGTTGCATACATGTCAACTGGATCACCTCATTGGCCATTTTCAGGAGGAACCCAGAGGATTGGCTGATGCATGTCACTCTCAACCTGAGGGTCACCACAGTGGTGTCTGTTGATATATTGCCTGCTAGCACATGGCAGGTGGCATGATACCACTATACACATATCCCCTACACTTCTCATCTCTCCATGGACAATAGCCAGGTACACACCTATGACCACCTGCAGCGATAGACCCCTGTACTGACAAATGTGTATGTGTGCACTATTGAAGATAGCAGTATCTGTGTGTTAGTACACCTGTAGTTGGGAATACCATGAGGGCCTTCACAACCATTGCAACACTCATTGCCATAGTAAGATGTGGCAGCTGCTGTACCAGACATTACATGAACCCTGTGATGCTCCTCTCCCTAATGGCTACATGAGCCTTGCAGTACCAGCACAACAGTGCTGGTACTGCAAGGCTCATGTAGCCATTAGGGAGAAGAGCCTTGCAGTTCCAGCACAACAGTGTTGTACAAATGGGTCAATAAGCATGGGATATCCATTGCGTTCTGGCAAGTGTGTGTAGGTGTGCATGTCTATATATCTGTAGGGTACAGCATCCCGAGGCCACATACTCCTATTACAATATGCATTGCCACATAGTAGTATGGATAGTGTTGTTGATGCCCATAGGTGAGGCATGACAATGCAAAACCCTACTAAGCCTGTGCCATGTGCATTAGATGCATATCCCTGTAGTACCACTTTTGGGATGTACAATGGGATGTATCACAGTCATGGGAAATGTGTGATGGTGTGTATGTCAGAGTGTCTTCATGGGTTCCTGTGAGTACAATATCCACTGTGGGATGTGGGTGCTGTGTACACTGTCATTACACCATGGTACACCCGGTATATTTCCCACGTACCACTGTATGGTGACCACTGTCACCATCAACCATGCAGGTAACTGACACCACAATCCAGGTCAGTTATGCATGTGCTGTGTGCAGTCTACCTGTAACACATTGGACACACTGACAAGTTAGTTAGCACTGATAAGCCCAGGTCTCTCGGATGTGTGTCTGCCTGTTATGTATCTGTTAATGTGTATATGATGGTATGTCACACTATATATTGTCCATATAAAACCATTATATCCTCCATTTTCATATTATACATGTCTGGGAAAGTTCTGCATGTAACATGTAACTTGGAACACACCTCACCCTAAATGCTGTGTGGTGTGTGCAATGAAAGCCACACACTTCAGTAGTACTACATACCTAGGTAGTGGTCTAGTCCCAGTGTTGCCAAGTAAGAGTGTGCATGTATGTGGATGGATCTACATCAGGTTGCTGATTATACATGTCCCAGCAGGTCACCTGCCCATGTGGCACAGGCAGTAACTGTTATACAAACCTGTGACATGTGTTCAACTGTACCCAGGATATGTCACAGCCATGGTGTCACCACAGTGCCATACCCCTTCTGGAGTATGACTGCAGACCATCCTCCTGCTGACACATGTACACCTACAAAACAAATGGATAACATTATGGAGACCACAATCACTCAGTGTTACTAACAGCTATAACGCATCATGGCTGAACAGCCACACTACTTGACATGTATGCATTAAACATTACTTCTGACAACATGTTACACAGCAGTACATTGTTACACTGTAGTACAGTCACCATGTGCATCAGAAACATATTAGCCTGTCCCTGCTTTGATGTTATGGATGACAGGAATCTGGCACAGGTATCATCATATGCACAGGGTGTGTTGCTGGTTTGCCAGAGACGTAGGGTGGGCCATACATTTGACACCATGTGTGTGGCTGAGGGGTGTAATTAGTTGAAATGGGCATGATGATGTGGTGTGTGTAGGTATGGGGTTGCCCTAGGTGTGTTCGTATAGTGTGTGGGTATGCATGCACACAGTTCTGCCATGTGGCTGCCCTATACAGGTGTTTCTTGGACAGCTGCAGACTATACCTGGCAGGGTGTGCAGTTCACCGCCTCCGGCCACGAACACACAGACTGTGTCTGCCAGGGGTTCCATGGGCACGTCCAGGTACAGGCCTCAATGTGCTACTCTTCCCTGATGATGACAGATGTCCGCTGGAACCAGGTCTCTCCTAGGACTGGGCAGGGCCATGTGCATGTGGCCTACTGTGGTGTGGTGTGGACAGCACCCCCGCTGCAGTGCTGGGGCTGGTACTGCCACTACAGGAGTGGCTTGGTGTCCTAGCACATCCACATCGACTGCCAGCTGTTGGTTTTGCTGGCCTACATCCACGCGGCCGTCACCCCACTCCCACCACATGTTCGAGCACAGACAAACCATGGTCAATGAGGCCCACCATCTCACCCAACCTTCTATCCATGACCTTGGTATAATCACAGAGGGCACCAACAAGTTCATGGAAGTTGTCGCTTACAGATGAGAGCAGCCCTCTGCAGCCTCAGACTCTGTCTGGTGTACAGTTCCATACGTGTCTGCACCCCCATGACAGTCTGAAACATGCACCTGGTGGTACCAGTTGTGGCGCTTCTGCCAGGGACATGATGACCAGCAGCCCTACCAAGAGCACCCCAGTACATCTGCCTATGTGGTGCCCTGCCAGACATTCCGCTATACCTTCTGTGACCAGACACAGTAAGCATATATACTACACTCTCCTGCGCACTGCCACCAGCCACCAACTGTCCCTCTGCTATGGTCACCGGAGATGGGGTATGTATAGGCACTCTAACTGTATGCAGGGTTGGGGTGGCTAAGAGGGGGATGTCAAATGATGGCGCAGTTTTGGCCTCTGACAACCCCGCCTGTGCCTCAACAATACTATCATCATTTTCAGTGTCTGTACAGACACCAACATCAGATTGCATGCAGGAGAGACCCTGACCCACCTCGCCACCTTTGGGGAAAAACAAGAAACACACTTTAAGACTTGTACAGCATTGCATAACAATACACATACACACACACACACACACACACACACACACACACACACACACACACACTGACATTCCACCTTAATACCTACCTGTCCAGGAGTTTACAGACAGTCCCACGTTTATTCACATAAGTTCCCCATCCTGCATCACACTTGGTAACATACACTCATTAATACCACTCATTAACTTATCATTCCTCTAAATGCCTAGACAAGTGATCACAACACAATACCTGTTACTCCATTATCTCCTTGACTTGAGTGGAGTAGGCTTTACATGGCCTCACTGCTGTCATCCAGTGTTCACCCTGGGTATGTCTGGGCATTGTGAGCATGGCCTCTATATGTTAGGGGCTACTACGTTCACTCCATAATGTCATGCACTGGAGTGTCATATGTAACTATTGCTCAGTACATGCCAGATCTGTTGCTCAATGAACTTATCATGTAGACAACAGTAATATATGGATACACTCCCTGGTGTTGTCTAGTAATTCCCCATTGCATCTGTAGTGCTGCATACATGGGTAGTCATTCACCTTTCTGCTGATTGCAATATTAAGGTATACCTGGTGTCTACTTTCCCTCCCAATGCATGTTCCATGCTACAGACCTTATTATACTATCAGCTGTCCTGTGATTACATATCAGACAAGTATTCCTAGTGTCTCATGTGTCAGTCCATGTCCATGCACTGCACAATCCCAAAGGGAAGTACTGCTGTATGAACAAACCCATAATCACACATGTGCATACATGAACACCCACACAAGCACACACACATGCACACACACACATCCTACATGCATAAATCCCCTTCCACTCCACCAGATTGCACTTACAGACAAAATAACCTCCCCCCATACACACACACACACACACACACCCACACACACACACACGCACACACACCCACACACACACACACACACACACACACACACACACACACACACACACACACACACACCAGCAGGTGAGGTTGCACAAGGATAGTACACACAGTCCTCCCATTACCCATCTGTCAACATGCCTAACATATGGTACTCAACAGCATGCAGTGCAGCTATAGTCAATCCAGGCTAGCAACAGTATACATGTGTGTGATGCATGGGCTGTGTTAGTAAGTGATGCCCCTTACCCTGGAAAACACAGCACCCATGTACATAGTATTGCTGTGCACCTGTTCTGCACCCTGCCATGTACTGTGCACCAAATCTCACAGGTATACAAACCATTGCTGAATGTGTATTATTGTGTCAGTTATGTCTGCTCTAATGCTCACAGCCCCTATGTGTTTGAGTGACACATACCTGGGATGATATGTGGACAGATGTCATTTGTGAATGCCTGATGACTGATTTACAGATCTCAACATCAGCGGTGCATGTATGACCAATAATAATACTTTTACACTGACAACCATCAGACCTCACCATGGCTATGGGGAGTGTACACACCCTTATTGATATGACGCACTCTTCCTTGATATGCCATGGGACCACATCACTGCATATATAAACATTACATGAGCCTGACATGTGACATATGTCCTGTACATTCACATGCAGTGTCTAAGAAATGTGTTAGGTGTGCAGATGCTGACAGCGATGCATACTCCATGGGTGCATATGTGTGCACGTCCTTATCATGACAATTTGTTGCCCCTATTGTTATGCTTACTAAAACAGTCACTATTCCTGGCAGGGGTATACTAGCATGGGCCATCTGCATTTGCCAGTATAGTCAGTCTGCCTACACATGTCCCCCAACTCTGCATGATTGCAAGGTCTACTCATGTGCACATCCCTTGGAGTTCACACACTGCTGTTACAATCGCTGTGGAGTTAGGGTTACATCTGCCACAGTTCCTGAACCTGACTGTGTGCAGATACAGCCATTCCTAGCATCCTTAAGATCCATGCTGCAGTGCACTGCTGTGTCATGATGACACACTCTCCCCACCTTCAGCCTTTTTGCAGACGCTTGGCAACTATGGCTTACACATGTGCCAGTTTGCAGTGCCCCATGCACTGAACACCACATGTAACAGCCTAGTCCCAGCTAATAATGTGGGCCACAGTATTATGTTATGCTATAGTGTAGATCTGTAAAAGTTACCATTGAATACTGGTATATACACTGTTGTAGCACTGTAGAAGTGTGATGTTTCACAAATGTCCCTACTGTGGGCCATGTGTCATATTATTATGCTCATCCCTGTGGACACATTTCACAATGACAGGATGTTAGTTATCTTGCAGGTGTCTGACATACCCTTCAGTTACCCCATCATGGTCACGACTGCGATGTAGTGCATTTAACAGCAACAGTATGTGAACATGTACAGCATGCATTATGGGTAGGTGTGTTAAATGTGTGCATGGAATACACCATAGCTATTTCATGCCTGGTGTATTGGCAAGGGTGAACATAAACCATACTCACCAGCTACAGGCTGCTGCCTTGGTAGTATACCAGAGGGACCTACATAAGAGTGTAAAGATGGGATGTCAGCAACCACAGCTGTGGCATTGCTACAGGGTGAGTGCAGCATTACAGTACATCAACAGTACAAGTCCACAATTATACCGCTTATGCACATCACTTTATTACTACTATGCAGTAACAGACTATATATATGACATCTCATTTATGCATGATCTACCTGTACAGATGTGGATGCATACACAACAGTGGTCTACTGATGTGCCATGTGGCCTTACCTGCATGCTCCTCAGCTGGTGTGTGGGTAGCACCCACCTCCACAATGGTCTCTGCCAGTTGTTGGGTGTGCGGATGGGTAAGTGTCACGAGCTCCTCAACACATGTTAGGGGGGATGGATGGCATGACCCCCCCCCCATTGCGAGGTGATCCCCCCAGACTGCAGCAGCACACTGACGGACATTGCAAAGCAGATCAGTACAATGATGCTGGACTTGCTCATAACTGCGGTTATGCAGGCTGACATCATTGACCCTGTGGACTAGATCATTCCACAGGGCAATCCGCTCCTGCTACTCATGGGCTGTCCTGCTGAAGAGAACCTGGTAGTGCTGTATCAGGTGGTTCAGTATTACCTCATTTTGCGCCGCTGAATACCCTGGTAAATGGCCGTGGGACATCTTGCCAGAAAGACATAAAGATGGAAACAGGTCTGAGCAACTCATACAGCAAGGTTACCATAGTTCTTAATACACATCTCTATCTCCCCCCAAACATATCAGTGACAACAAACTGTTCACACAACTCAATAGGTATGGCTACAGCTTACCTACCATTGGGACATATATTGTATTGTACCACGCTTTGTGCTACGTGTTTGTAGCCATGTTCCCTGTGGGGACACTATCATTGCTGGCCTGTTACAGACTACCTGCATGCCATTGTCAGGGCCACTATGGTTCCATATACACATGTGGTATGCTTGCTATGTGATTGCTGCACATCTGTCATTCTGTGTTATTGGGGATATCTATGCATGCTGTTGGACATGGTCCGGGATTGTGTAGACTATTACTATGCACATATGTTCTATAACAGTGACACAATAGCATGTTTAGGGAATAGTTGCCAGCAGAACCACCTCTCCCACCTCATCTGGCCATGTTATCATGCCACATCACATGTGGGACTCACCCTGTGGCCTCCTCATCTACTGGTCCAGCACTACCTTCAAGTGGAACCACCTCAGGGGATGGTGTTCCTTCCCTCCCCGGGGCACATACAGACATGATCCTATCACCCGAGGTCAGGTCCAGGGTCTGTTCCATAGGGGGCTCCACAGAAACTTGTGGGATGTGCTATAGCACCTTGGCCCCCAGTACACAATGACAGGGTCCACATGCTCCTCCTGCTCAGCCTCCAGGCCAGGCACCTTCAGGGCCTTGGAACTGCTGTTGTGACTAGCAATGGGTGTGAGCCTTGTTCCCATTGTTTCCATATGGGGGCTCATGGGGCTTCCACATCGCAGACCACACACACACCATCCAGAGTGTTTACCCACCATGTGTCATATACCACCCCTGTAGGCTGTCCTCTATATTTACCAACCTGAACCACCTCCACAAATATGCCTGCTATCCTTCCTTATATTCCCATTCCCTACTTCACAGACAAGGGCAATGTGGTCCCAACAAGGGGTTTACATGTGACATAACCATCCATGTTGCACACAATTACAGCTGTATATATCTGTGTGTATTGCTATGTGTGATGTTCCCTCACACATAGCATGCAGCACTGTGGTGGTAATATAGGTGACATGTATTTACATACATATGTGTGTGTGTTTGTATATATGTAGACATACACACATATATATATATATGTGTGTGTGTGTGTGTGTATGTATATATATATATATATATATATATATATATATATATATATATATATATATATATATATATATATATATATATATATATATATATATATTTATATATATATATATACATATATATATATATATATATATATATATATATATATATATGTGTGTGTGTGTGTGTCTGTGTGTGTGTGTAGTTATATTTTATGTTGTATATATGTGTTTATGTATATATATATATATATATATATATATATATATATCTACATATGGGTATCTGTATGTCTGTAGACATACATGTATGTGTGTATGTATATATATATATATATATATATATATATATATATATATATATATATATATATATATATATATATATATATATATATATATATATATATATATATATATATATATATATATATATATATATGTATGTATATATATATATATATACATATATATACATATACATACCTATATATGGGGTATATTCAGACATCAGGTCCACAATCTCTAACTCTCCTTCTTGCACAGTTGCACTGTTCTGCCTTGCCACAACACAGACAGGTGCCATATATGGACACAGCCTAACATTAGGGGGGTATATATAAGGACAGATTGCAGGGAAGCCTATTACACACCTATGGCATTTCAGCATGCTACAATACATGTTAACCTGAGTGCCCTGCAAGTGGTAGGCTCCGGAACCCACATGTCCATCATTATGGCATTACTTCCACCACCAGCTATTGGCCACAGTAATATACATCCTTTCCATTACACAACACACACTATGTTGGATTACATCTTGTCAGTCAGTGCTGCTCTGCACAGTTGACAAGTATGGCTCACTACCCACTGAGACAGACTCTATTGTCCATAGCAGTTGTACAGCAGAACATCACTACAACAACACCTGATGGCACACATGTATCATTCCACATCATCTATCCTAGCATTATGGACCAAGTACTACAGACAATTACATGCACATATACTTCACATGCCTGTTGTGGGAATGAGGTCTGTTTTGGATGGTTTCCTTGAAGGAGGATTTTTTCTCCTTGGCTTTGGCCTTAACCTGCTTTCTTTGTTTCTGTTTTGGTTTTGGTTGTGGTTCTGGTTTCTCTTTCTCTCTCCCTCTCTCTCCCTCTCTCCAGTAAATGGATTGAGGTGCTTGGAATAGATTGCAGCATGGCTTTTGTGTGTGATGCACATGATCAGTTGATGGCCTCTGCACCAATCAGTGTCTTCCACTTGATACCTGCATGCAGCATGCTGTGTAGAACTTCCAACTACCACTGTTATGGCGACCCACTACTACTATAAATTCCAACATCATGTAGGTGTGGTCCTTTTACCTTTCCTGTATGGTGGACATCCTTCCTGTGTGTGGACAGCAGTGTTAGAAACAGCAGGTAAAAATAACTCTTACAAGAGAACTTGCACAATCAGGCCAGCTACATATTTGTATGAGGTCCCAGAACTACAGACAGAGTGTGAGTAGTGTTGTTGTATGCATTGCATAGCACCAGTATTACATGGTTTCTGTGTACATACTAGTTTAACATGAAATGCAGTCTGTCTGCATAGCTCTCAACTGTGGGCATATCCACATGATGGCCAGAGGTGTGCCTGTTACGTTTTATCTATCCACCGCACAGGTCTTGTGTCAGATATATCACTGGCAGTGTGGGTGTTGAGTGCTATCAGTACATGGCTACATCCATTTGTGTTTCTGACTTCATATTCCTGATTAAGGGTATGTTGCAGACTATTCTTTAACAATAGCAACTTGCTTAGTGTATGACAACACTATTTCACATGTGGGCCTGTATTCTGACCTCTGTCCTCCACCTGCATACCAGGCTTTGTCCATATGACATGCTGTCAAGGGTTGTTATGTAGTGGCGTGTGAGTATGTACTGCTGCCATTCCTGCCATCATTCCACTGCTGTTGTGGCCCCCACACATATTGTGGGGTTGGGTCCATATATGTGTTGGCTTCATCTGCACAATACTTGTGTGCCCTTCTGCAGTCCAGAGGTCAGTGTATGTAACACTGGTATATGCCCCTGTATGTCAGTCTATGGGGGGGATGCACCATAACTAACCTAGGCTGTTACAACATGTGAGGGATATCAGGAGTAAGCTGCCTTAAGGTATCTGGATATACATTACCATACAATTTACCTTGGGAAAATGCAGGCCTATTGCTTCCTACCATACAGACTGGTCTGTTTGTCAGTGTGATTGTGATGGTTTCAGTTATGCCTTGTTATGTAACAGATGCATCCCATTGTGTCAGCTAAAGTCTTTTCCCCCTAGGGACTGCATACAGAGTGTAGTTAGAGGCTGCTGAACTATACATCTGCATTACTTACTGTTGATTGATTGTTATCCTGTGGCCCAGTCTGTCTTTACTGTTGTACTACTTGTAGGCCTTGGCCTGGACAGCAACATATGTTATGCTTTCCGGAATACTGTATTAATTGATCTGTTTGAGAGTTGCATTAGTCTGTTTATATGTATATCAAAGTCTAAAATGTTATATGACATGGCATATACAAATGTAATAGTACACAAATAAAGATTTCTCATGTATGCAAACCTGTGTGTGGTGTTATATCATTTGACCTCTCTGTGGGTATATGTTTCAGGCAACAGTTGTCTTTTGTATGGGTGCCTAATACAGTGTCCATTTGATAAGGTGTCAACTGTAGGAATACTTGCTGTTCTGTATGGTGTGCACCCTCTAAATATGTATCTTCCTATACATATTTCTGTGTGTGTATGTGTAGTTACATGTATATTTATACATACATATATATATATATATATATATATATATATATATATATATATGTGTGTGTGTGTGTGTGTGTGTGTGTGTGTGTGTGTGTGTGTGTGTGTGTGTGTGTGTGTGTGGGTGTGTGTGTGTGTGTGTGTGTGTATCTGCATATATATGTGTGTGTGTGTGTGTGTGTATGTATATATCTTAGGAAAGTTTATTGCTTCCACATTGTACATTCCCTATGGTAGCCAGACTGTACTGCATGACATGTTATTGATACCAGCCTGACATCATACAGATGGGATAGATTACTGTTAACATCTTGTGCCCATGTTGTATGCATATGTGTATATATATATAGATATATATATATATATATATATATATATATATATATATATATATATATATATGTGTGTGTGTGTGTGTGTGTGTGTGTGTGTGTGTGTGTGTTTATGTGTGTGTGTGCAAATATATATATATATATATATATATATATATATATATATATATATATATATATATATATATATATATATATATATATATAGAGAGAGAGAGAGAGAGAGAGAGATTTATATACCTATTTAGATAGAAATACATATACACACACATGTGCTATTGTAACCTGATAGTGACTTTTTTGCTGACTGTAATGGAACTTGGTTACATTTTATTCACTGAGGAGCTTTTCTCCCCGGGTCCCTGCTGCGCTTTTAAGCAGCTGTAAGTGGGTTTGCGCAGAGGTAAGCAATGCTAACTGCTGGTTACAGTTTCTTATACTGATTTAGCGTCTCAATTGCTTAACCTGTGTAGGCATTGCTTACCCCTTCACAAACAAGCTTAAACCTGCTTACTGCTGCTTAAAACTGCTTACTCCCACTTACCCCTGTGCTAATTTCTTTAAAAGAAATGAAAAAGAGTTGATAGGAAAGTGGTGAAAAAGGGGCTCAAAGAGGGAAAGACAGTAGGGGAAATAGCTAGGGATGTGCAGGAAGGGTGTAGGGAAGGTCCATAGCTGCTCATTTCATCTACAGCAACATCTGTGCATATACACTGAATTTGGAAATAGATTTGGACACTCATACCCCTGAAAGAGGTGTGAGGACAACAATATGTTGTTAAGCCAATTAGACTAGATTAGATGTGTCCAGTGGACACATGTGTGAAATGGACAGCTATGTATGGGACAAGATTTTTTTGGGGGAACAAATTGCCCTTTTTTTTTTTTAGGTGAGACCGGGATGTTGGGGAGGGATAGTAGGTATATTTGGGGAGGTAGGTTGGTTAGGGTAACAGACAAGACAAACAAGACCCATACAGTGGTGGTATATGATACATGTGGGGGGTAAACACATTGATGGGGAGGGGTGTTGGGAAATCAGAAGCCCATGAGACCCCTAGTGGAAACAGTGGGACTGAGGTCCCCACCGATGGGCAGTCACCACTGCACCTTCACAGCCCTGAAGATGGCTGTGCTGGGGGCTGAGTAGTAGGGCCAGGCTGACCCTCTAGTTGTGACACATGGCCCTCAAGCTGGCATAGCAGACCTCCGACCTCCCTGTGGAGCTCACTATGCACCATGACCCAGACCTGGCAATGGGCAACAGGTTTCTGTCTGTGCCTGCTCCCAGGGGGGTGAGCCCCATCCCCTGAGGTGCTTCCACCAGAAGGTGGTGCAGGACCAATGGACAAGGAGGTCTCGGGTTGGGCCCCAGACGTGCTGGTGCCCGGTACCATGGCCAGCTGAGGTGGGACAGGTGGGTCTGCTGGGACCGGCCTTCCCAAATGTGCTATGGTGTTAAAATTTTATCAGCATATGTGGGTTAGTAATAGTCAGCATATTCCAGGATTAGGTATAACAGCATGCATAGATATTCCCAGTAACCCAAACACAAGGTATGGAACAGCTGCATAGCAAACAGAACACATTCATATATGTGACCACAGTCGTCATTACAATAGCACGCAGATACATTTATGGCAGCATGCCACCAATGTGGGAGTATTTCAACATGACACATACATAGAAACAAATTTAAATAATTATCAAACAATAGGACATATGTCCCAACAGCAGAGTTAATTCAACACATACTAATTGAGTTGTGTATTTAGTTTATTGTTGCAGATATGGTGGGGGGGAGAGAAAGATGTCAGTTAACAACCAGTATATTCCTGTAGTTAGCATTACTTTCCTAGTCAGTGCTTTGATCTGTACCTTACAGGTATTTGTACACTACCCTATTGCCTTAGTTTGGACAGTGTTATGCCTGTCGACATCTATATACATGAACTGAGTTTTACCTGCAGTATACACCTCTTACCTGGTATACCTGTGGAGGTATTGTTTGTTAACACTACCTAACTGTTTCTACACATACTCCCATATTCCAGGTTGATGTTATGCATATACCTGTCCATCTCCTTTTGCACACACTCTGGGCATGTCTTCACCACATGCAGGTGAATTGGGACATATTTCGACTTTTTCCCCCTTAAACCTTTTAGTGACTTGTATTATTTTATTTATTTATTTATTTTACATTTGTTAACCGGGGGTGTCTGACTGAGCTGAAAAGGCCCTTTTTTCAGCAGAGGCCTGGGGAGAAAAGCTCCACAAAGAAAAATTACAGACACATTTAGTTATTTAGACATGATCAGTATACACACACACCAATTACAAGAGACATGTTTTTACAGTGGTATGCGGCACATAAACAGTTACAGTGGAGAGAACAAACAAAAAAATATTAATTTTAAAAATAAAAGTAATTAATAGATTTGTGGTATAGAGCTGAAATTTGGAACATAGGTAGAATACATACATAGTACACAGGTATGGTACATACATTGTAGATTAGCCAGTGTTTGTGAGTAAGATTGAAAACTATTATCAAGTGCTCTAGATTTAGTATGTATATGTACAAAGTACAATGTACAATTTGTACAATGACAGGTTTGTTTTATTTGACATTTTCCAAGTATGTACAGGTCTGACAGTCAGTTATATGACAGAAATGCTGCCTACATATCAGAAAATAGCACACTGATATGGCAAAGGGACAGGGTAACAGCCAGCAGATATGGGCCAAACAAATGGACATTCTGGACATTTCTGTACACTTGTGGGGTATAATTCTGCATACAGCTTACTACCACTCCCAGTATTTGATCCATGGCTGTATCTGCTAAAAATAAAACAGTTGAGTGTGCTATATAGATACTGCTGTGTATCTCTTGTCTGATTTCTGTCTATAATTCACCTGTGGTTTTACATTCTGACTTCGTAATTGCAACAGTCTTATACAGGATTTCCTAGACAGTTGTATTATGTAGTACAGTGTGAGTGACAGTGATGAGTGATACCTTATTATTCTGAGCAACTGCAGCACTAGCAATGCCATACAATAACAGAGTAAACAGTACCAGTACAGGGTATCAATCTTTTATTTATAGGCACAGTGTTCATATCTGACAGACCTGTGGGAGCAATGTTTGTTAGCACTACCTGAATGTTGCCACACAAAGGACCAGTTTCCGCATTACTGTTATGCACATATGTCTCACTCTGTTACTGTACACACTGTGGTCAGACCTTGACAACATGGGGGTGGAGATGGGAAATACTTGGCTACTTACTCTCATAACATGTTTGGGAGTCACTAGAGTGACAGGTTTGTTCTCATAGATGTCTGGCAAACAGTTTTATGTCTTGTTTGCTGCCTAAACATCTGGGATCATCCCACTAATTTGCCAGGGGGACAGGGTGACAGGCTGCAGCTATGGGTCAATTTACTGGACATTCTGGACATATCTGTATGGTTGTGGGGTATGATTCTGCATACAGCCTACTACCACTCCCAGGGTTCAAACCATGACTGTGTGTGCAAAAAATACAACAGTTCATGTCACAGTTGAATGTGCTATTTGGATTTTGTTGTCTGTCTTTTCAGTGTTTTCTGTCTAAGTCTCTCTCAGTTGTACTATTTGAACTCTTGGGATTACAACAGTCATATAAAGACATTCCTACACATTTTATTTATGTAGCACAGTGTGGATAACATTGCTTACTACAACAGTACTATTAATTGATTGTAACTCTACATTATCATATGATACCAGAGTGAACACATGCAGTCCATCAGGTAGACCTTTATTGTCAGGCTATTATGCTTTCATTGACATACAACCTATATGAGACTGTTCCTGTCCTATTCTCTGGTGTATGCAGTACATGCCTTAACCAATACAGGTTTTATATAGGCAATTAACTTACTACTACTTTTAGATTTATTCCCTATGACAGTAGATGCAAGAGTATTACTAACCTGCCTCGCATCACAACCACTGCAGTCTACAGCCATGGGCTTCCTGGTTCACAGCCTACTCACCTGCTACTGTGAAAGACATAAGAGGAATATTTAGCCATACCTACCCATAATATACAAGACCTGGCAATTATTAAGTAGGTAGTGGACTGATACTTACACATGGCTGGGACATCACTTGTCCTCCTAGCCTCTTGGATCCACTGATCCAAGAGATCCTCCTTTCTTTGCTTCAGGTCAGCATAGTGATGCCTGACCTGCTCACCAGTTCAGGGTATACCAGTGCCACTGGTGAGGTCACGGCAAGGCGGTCCCAGGCTTCCACTTTGTATTGGGAACCCTGGTACTGGCCCTGCAGCAGTCTCTGGTCATGGTCTTTTACAAGGAGTCCTGCCATGACTCTGGACTCCTGGATGCTCCAGCACTGCACCTGAAAGCACACACCCTCTCCCATTCCAGACATAGTGCCTACAAGGTGAAGCTACAACTGGTTATGAGATGTATTCCCACCTGTTGGGTTTAAATAGGGTTGGTTTTCTGTACTTTGCCATGACTGGATGGTTTTGAAAATGCTAAGCTATGTTCAAACCTGCTTACCTAAGTTTGGCATTGCTTAAAGATGTATACCAATGGGCAGACTGAGTTAGCTGGCCTATACATTGCTTACACCTACTAAGCTGGGCTGTGCAATGCTTAGCATTGCTTAATATTTAATTTGCATTATATTTGCATTTTGGCATTGATTTATTATTCATTACATGCTATATATGTGTTTGGTATCCATGATTCATGTGTACGTATACTGTATGGGGTCCTTGTGTTTATTAGGAGATTTCAATAATTTATTACAATGACACCTCACATCTGGGCTTAATGCAGTACTCCAGTTCACATACTTATGTCCTGTAGTAGGTTATACAATATAAAACTGTATATAGATTCCTTTCATATGTTCAGTTTGTATTTCCTATAGTGAGGATCTGTTTGGTGATGCCTCAGTCTTACGGACTGCTGTGATGGCTTAGTAGTTCACTACTGTAACTATAGTCTACAGGGTCATGGGTTCAAGACCTGCAAAGGCTATTTATTTTTTTCTGACCAGAACAGCGGCTGATGCATACAGAGGGATTAAGGCATTTTTAAGCAATTGTAAGCAGGTTTGCGCAAAGGTAAGCAATGCTAGCCTCCGGTTAAATATGCTTACATAGAGTTAGCTGCAATATTGCTTAACCTGTGAGCTCATTGCTTACCCCTGCACAAACAGGCTTAAACTCATTTACTACTGCCTAAATATGCTTACTTCCACCTGCTTACTACTGGTTAAATATGCTTACTCTTGCTTACTAGTGCTTACCCCTGCTTACCACCACGTTACTTTAGACAGTAATGTCTAATGGTTCTTGGGAAGGAGGTGGATTTGGAAACTGTATGGATTTATCATTCATTACACATTTTACCTTCCATTTGTATCTTTGATTCCTGTGTACATGTACTGTATGTGGCACTTGTGATTATCTGTGGACTTTACAATATTATGACAATGACACCTCTCATCTGCATTTAATGCAGTACTCCAGTTCACAAATATATATTATGTCATAGGTTATGCAACAAAATAAATTGATCATAGAGTGATTTGACATGGAAAATGGATTGTACTGGAGTGGGACTCGAACTGGGAATGATTGCTTGTAAGGCAAATGCTCTGCCCACTGCACTATTGCTGTACTGTTTCATTTTCATATATCTTGCTTTTTATCCTCTTGTGCCATTTAAGCTGCATTAACTGTAGCTAAGCGATGGGCAAACCCATGCAACTACGGTTAAATTTAATCTGTTTTATAAAAAAAAACACCTCTTTATATTTAATGTTTTAACTATTGCTCTTGTAAACTTGGGGGAATGTTGCTGGGGGTATGCGAACATCTATGAGCGGTCTCACTCATTCTTATTCATACACTGCTGTTCTTGATTGCAGGGGCATGTATATTCTGAGAGCTCTGCTCTCAGACATGCCCCCTGCACTCGTACATGCTCCGTGTCCATTTAGGAGCTCAGACAGCGTGCCTTCATTGATATGCATAGCGCGCTCCTGTCCTGCTCCTAAACTGCCACTTCTGTGCAGGACTAAGCTAGTCCTGCATGGAAGGATAGTGAATCCAGGGGATTGTGTTTTGTATTGTATATTTTCTCAGTATTAACTATTACATATTTGAACATACTCTGTTCTTGTTAAAGTACTGTATATTAGATTATTTCATTTTATCATACACAATAATTTACATCCTCAGAGAAAACAAATATTATAATTTGTGCAGTGGTGAGGGAGAAGTGGCAACAGTGATAGTTTACATGGCAGGATACTCATTTAATCTTTTTTAATTTTGTAATCAGTGTTTATGTCAGTAGTGGGTACTACTAGTTTTATGTGCTAGTTAACTGCCAGTTGTAACAATAATAATGCATGGAGCATTAATGCTGTTAATTACTGATATATTATGTTATAAAGTATGGCCTTCTTTCCATATTTCCTGAAGCTGTGAACAATACCATTATGGAAACAAAATGCAAGCATTTGAAAAGTCTCCTAATGTTGGGTTACACTCTGCACTCACATATTAATTATTAAATAACTTATTTCCCTTCAAGTTAAGCATCTCTGCATGAAGGTCATATTGAAAGTAATAGAAATCAGATGCTTGAACCACAGTAGATCAAGGTCAAATGTGTCACACACAACATCTCCTAAAGTTAGGGTAGGTGACAGTGCAAGTGACTTCTGCAAAGTGAAGGTTCAGTGATGTTCAGTGTCAAAGTACTCATCTCGTTGGTTTAAATTTCAGTAAAGTGAAAATTCTATAATGCTAAGGAAACCAAATCATACACACACATATATATATATATATATATATATATATATATATACACACACACACACACACACACACACACACACACACACACACACACACACACACACACACACACACACACACACACATGTAGCATTTGTGTAATCAAAGCCTGCACATCTGCATCTTTTATGCCTGCATAGTAATCCCAAGCCACTTTTTTTGATTGTCCACCCTTTCCTGTTTTGCACATTATGATCTTGTACAAGTATACTACTTTAATAGGAATCCTGCACTGCTAAGTACAACAGTATAATATACATTGTTTCGTATGTCTAAATGTAAACTCTGCATCCTACATCTCTACTAACATGGAACCACAGTCTATCCTTATATCATCTGATTTCAGACATGCTAGAACCTCTGAGGAAATTGGTAACTATTTTATTTTCACTAACAACTCCTTCCTAATGCATCAGACAGAATCTACCTATGAATGGAGTAACTATTTATTCAAATTGGGGGGCTACAGTCTCACAACCCATGGTTGTAAAACATATTACATCCTGCGACTGTACAGTCCTATACTAGCACTACATCCATCATCCATATATGCTGAGGTACAGAGGAAAACACTGCCTATGTACCCTAGACCATGTATTTGTGGACCCAGACTACGGCGTCACACCCATACCCCAATCACAATAGATACACCTGCATCCACTAGTTCCTCCTCAAGCATATGTCACCTGAGATGCATGTCCAAGCCTTTAAGGCCATCAGAGATGTTATTAGCCAGTGCACACAATTACACGCACACATATACATGTATATACACACACATACATAAATTATTTTCAGAATTGGCAATGTTGGGACAACATCAACCTTATTAAAAATAGGTCTATAACTACCTGAAACATGATGTTCTAAAATAATATAATAACATCTATAGATGAAAATGTATGCTCTGCCATAATTTCTGCATAATTTCTGCAAACTCATCTACAGCATTTGATAGGATTATACATGATAAACTGACCAAAAATTACAGCAAGTAAGTATTAATGTAATCATGATAAATGGATAGTAGCATAGTTTATAAATAGGGCATGGCATATATCATATTGCAATTTGACAAGTGAACTTCTTGGTTACAATCAAGGTATCTGACAGGGTTTCATCCTGGGCCCATATTTGTTTAATTTGTATTTTTCTGATTTATCTTTTTCTTCTGATGTACTCTATAGTTTGTATGCAGATGTTGTAAAAATGAAAAAATGTCTGATCTTATCTTATACAGAGAGGTCATGTCTGCAAAATAATTGGGTTAAATTGGCCATTTTGGGACATGAGAAAAATATTCTAATAAATATAGCAAAAACTATGCATATGAGATTCAAGACAAATGGGTCAAAGGGTGAATATTCAATATGACTCACAGTTATTGAAACTGTGAATACATTTAAGGACCTCAGTTAACTGAAAGAGATAGCTTTGAGGGTTGTTTTTCCTGATCGTGTAAACAAATTGTCTAATAATAGCTATAAAATGAATATATATATATATATATATATATATATATATATATATATATATATATATATAAACATGTATAAAGCCCCACAAAAATCAGAAATTATGACATCATTTGTATGTTATGTTATACCAAAAGTACAGTATGGAATAATACAATGGAAACCTTATAAGAAAACTATCATGAGGAAATTGGAAAGGGCACAGCAGAAATATACCAGTGGCATCCATGGATGTGAAAGTTTAAGTTATTATTAAAGATTAAAATATCTGAACTTGGTACAGTGGCTCATGCAAATATTTAAGCTCAGACCTTATTCAGGTCTCCAGCACTTTTAGATTCAACTATCTATGAAGATAACATGGGTTGTCAAAGAGTAGTAGAGAACCATTAGGCAACTTATGCAAGAATGAGCGACCCACTAATTGGTTCTCTCAGAGTGCAACTAATGGGTGGAATAGATCGGTCTATATTATGTGATCGAATGATCACAATAGCAAATGCTAAAATGCAGCACATCAAAATCATTATTGTGGGGGAGCTGCACCCCTCACACTCCCCGCTAAATATATATACCGACTCTGATATTGTGCTACAGTGAGGAAAGGGCAAATATTCCATTCTTCACTGTACCGCGATCCCACAAAAAGCACTTCGGTGTGATGCATTTTTTTCTCTCTTTAGAGCGTTCACTAATGTGATCATTCAATCATGTAATACAGATCCGGGATAGATTACATAACTAAATTAATGCAAATGCTAGCCTAGTTAGTTTTATGAACAACTTGGGTACTTACATTGGGATGACTGCTTTGGTGTGTTGGAAGACTGTAATTGCATTTTTACCCATACCGGAAATGTTTGCATATATGTAACCACTAAATATTAGTGATTGTCGGCTAGATACATTGATGTTCTACTCACCAAGCAAAACAATGAGACAATTCATGCAAAAATAATTAATTTTACCATTTGGCTCAGTAACTGGTATCATTCTATAGTGATTCAGTGTGTCAGCAAGGGAGGTGATGGTGGACAGTTCCATCTGCTTTGCCATGTATGGACTTCAGGTTCTTCTTATATTGGCTAGGGCATTTTCTTTATCATGGTACATTTTTTAACTAATTCCAATCTGGCATATATCAACTAAACACTGCTCAGTGCATGAAAGCTTAGCAAAAGGATGCTCAACCTTTCTTGACCTTTGAACACATACAGTACATATCTGTATGATTATTGAAACCTGGCTTTGTTGTAATGAGACCACTCCTTCTTCATTTATCTCTCATTTAGACCTTGTGGTGATCACAGAGACATATCTGCATGCATTTGTGATACCGTTATGCTTCTGCATAAGTTTATCATCAAACTCCTGGATAGTTTGCTTACTATTAAATCTCAACTATTAATAACAAAAGCGTACTTGTTCCATACATTGACTGTGGTCTACCAATTAATCCGTCTAAATTTCCAACAAAATACTGTTACACTTCAAATGACTAAATCTAAAACACTTTGATTCAATAATCTATAATATAAGAGTGAACACCACTGTGACACCACACCAAAACCAAATAGTTACTAGCCGGGGAAAGAACACCTTTTTTTACTAAACTCTGTAATCTGCACGATCTCAAATGAGTTCTTCTTCCCGCCATTAAAGAAAAAGAAACTACTGGATAGAAATCTCCATTATAATCTAAGAACAACGATGCTCTGCAGCTATGAAGACACTTGTACACCATGGCAACAACAGACAGAGCCTTCCATAATACTGTTCCTGCAGCATGAAACACTTTTCCAGAAATACTAAAAGCTAGCGAGCTGTTTCTCACAAATTCTTGAAAGCAAACTTCTCTAACAAATACAAGAATGATTGTAATAGGAGACTAGATAACACCTAGGGAATTGGTACCTATGCTGTTCTGAAAATCACAATAAACGTATTGTACAGCCATAATGATGCACAGAAGCATCCATTAGTCCATGTAAATATGTAAATAAATAATGTTAGTATATACATAATGCAGTGATTTGTGTGAATAACATGCATGTAAAATCAAAACTATGGTACATATTCAGATGCATTCATCATAATATCTTCATATAAAATGGAGTGATTTATGTAAATAATCATGTAAAGCTAATCTATACTAGTCATTTAATTTTAAATGTTGGTTATAATTTAACCTGAATGTAAATATTGGTTCAAAGTGTAACTTGAATAGTAATCTGTTTTGTAAATGTTGTTTTGAAAAATTATTACTGACAGTCGGCCTGGAATACAGAAATAAATCCTACTATTAATAATCAAGTCCAATTATCATATTATAGCCAACTAGAAAATCTCTTCAATGTTTTCAACTGACCATGCCGCAAACTCTGACCAGATGAAGTCCCTAGCTATTGAAACTAGATCATCCTGGGTGACTTCCACTACCCACCATTAACTGCTAGACTTATACATCCTACACAAATATGTACACTCGTTTCTTAACTTCATTAGCACCAACTCCCTTAACCAAATTCTTCCTTCACTGACTACAGGTTCCCATCTTCTTGACCTCATTCTTAAAAATATAGCCCTGCCAGAGTTACATCCAAAGTCTCTCAATTCATGATTAAATCTGACCACCAGGTTTTCAAACTCTCAGTGAGAATCTGAGCCATGACTCCATCCAGTTCCACTATATCCATGGATTTCTCCAAAGCCCAGCCTTCAAGCACCTAATGAAATTTATAAAGTTGCCCACTTAAGAACCTGGCACTCATACTTAACTTTTGGTCTCATTTTGCATTGAAGCTTCCATTCCTTTCAGTCATAACTATGACTGAAATTTTAAGAATAAGTCCTCTTAGCGAAACCTCAGTATAAACAAACTCTATAACTAAAAAAAAAATATTCCTTCACTGAGAAATACACTCTCCCCTGGATTTACTATTCCTCCGTGCAGGACTAGCTTAGTCCTGCATGGAGGCGACCGTTTAGAAACAGGACAGCAGCATGCCATGCATAATAATGAGGCACGCTGCCTGAGCTCCTAGGCTTACACGGACCGTGTAAAAGTGCAGGGAGCGTGTCGGTGAGCAGAGCTCTCAGAATAAACATGCCCCTGCAATAAAAAACAGCAGAAAGGGGTAAGAAATGAGTGAGACAACTCACAGGTGACCACCAACAGTCCCCCTTGTGTACAACAGCAACAGTATACATAAATAAAATGAAGAAACCCTTACTTTTTTTTTAAATCCGATTAAAGCTAACTATAGGTGTGAGAGTGTGCCCATCGCTTAGCTACGGTTAATACAGCTTAAATGGCTGAAAAGGATAACAAGGAAGATATATGCAAATAAAGCATCATAGCAATAGCGTAGTGGGCAGAGCATTTGTCTTGAGAGCAAGCATTTCCAGTTCTAGTCCCACTGTAGCACATTCCATGGCAAAGCATGTTATGAGTAATATTTATGTTGCATAACCCACAAAATAACATATTTTCATGAATTGGAGTACTACAGTAAATGCACATGTGAGGTGTCAGTGTCAGAATGAATAAGACAATAGTAAGCAGGTTTAAGCACAAATAAGCAGTAGTAAGCATATTTAAGCATTAGTAAGCGGGCTTAAGCCTGTTTGAGTGGTGGTAAGCAATGCCTACACTGGTTAAGCAATTTTAAAGCTAACTCTCTGTAAGCAGATGTAATGGCAGGTTAGCAGTGCTTATTGTCATGCAAACCCACTTACAAATGCTCAAAAGTGCCTTAATCACTCTGTATCCAACGGCCCTTGTTCTGGCCATCAACAAAATAAGCACCCATGCAAGGCTTGAACCCAGGACCATATACACCATAGTCACATTAGTTAACCACCAAGCCATCACATAAGTACAGAAGAGATAGGTATCAGCAATCAAGTCCTCACCATAGTAAAACCAAATTGAACCTGTGACAGGAATCAGTATATAGTCATATGTTCCATAACCCACTAGATAACATAAATATGTGAACTGGAGTACAGTAGTAAGCCCAGAAGTGAGGTGTAATTGTAATAAAAAAAACACAAGGACCCCATAGAGTGTACGTACACATTAATCATGAATACCAGGCAGATATATATGATGTAATGAATAAGAAATCAATGCCAAAAAGAAAAAATAATGCAAAGTCTAATGTAAGCAATGCTAAGCATTGCACGGGCCAGCTTAGGAGATGTAAGCAATGTGTAGGCCAGCTAATTCAATGTGCCCAGTGTTATACCCCTTTAAACAATGCCATCCTTCATTAAGCAGGTTTGCCCATAGCTTAGCTTTTTCAAAACCGGCCAATCATGGAAAAGTGTGGAAAATTGGCCCTACTTAAACCCAAGAGGTGGGAATACATCTCATAACTGGTTGTAGCTTCCCCTTGCAGGCAGGACTCCCAGTTAAAGACCATGCTCAGGGACTGCTGCAGGGCCAGTACCAGGGTTCCTGATATAAGGCAGAGGCCTGGGACCATCTCACCCGTAACCTCACCAGTGCCACTGGCATAGCCCAAAATGGTGAGCAGGTCAAACACCACTATGCTGACCTGAAGCAGCGTAAGGGGGACCTCTTGGAGGAGTGGCTCTAGGAGGCTAGAGCGGCAGGGGACATTCCAGTTGTGTGTAAGTATCACCCAGTATATGTGTAATAATTGCCAGCTCAAGTATATCATGGATAGGTATGGCTAAATATTCCCCTTATGTCCCCCACAGCTGCAATGGAGTGGGCCGCGAACCAGGAGGCCTACATCAGTCACCTGGCGAGGTTGTGATGCAAGGCAGGTCAGTAATACTCATGCATTTACTGTTGTAGTAAATAAAAATAAAAGTAGTAGTAAATTAATTGCTTGTATAAAACCTGTATTGTTCAAGGCAAGTACTGCATACACTAGAAAATAGGGCAGGAAGAGTATCATATTGTTTGTATATCAATAGAAGTGTAATAACCTGACAAAACACGTTTAACTGCTGGACTGCATGTGTATATTCTAGTATCATACGGTAATGTAGATATGCAATCATGTAATAGTACTGTAGTATTAAGCACTGTTACCCACACTGTGCACCATAAATTTAATGTGTAGGAATACCTGTATATGACAGGTGTAATCCCCCGAGGCCATTTAGTACAAATGAGAGACACGTAGGAAGTAAACTGGGAAAATGCAGACAACAAAAACTGAATCGCACATGCCACTGAGATGTGAACTGTTGTTTTTTTACCACATACAGACAAGGTTCGAATCCTACCAGTGGTAGTAGTCTGCATACAGAATCATACCCCACAACTGTACAGATATGTCCAGAATGTCTAGTAAAGTGGCTCATATCTGTTGCCTATCAACCTGTCCCCCTGGGGAATTAGTGGGATGATCCCAGGCATATAGGCAGCAAACAGGAAATACAACTGATTGACACACAGCTATGAGAACAAAGCTGGCACACTAGCAACTCCCCAATACCTTATGTGCCTAAGAAGCCACATATGTCCCATTTACAGCCCAACTTGTCAAGCTGTGGTCAGAGTGTGTACAGTAACAGAGTGAGATGTATGTGCATAAAAGTAATGTGGAATCTGGTACTGTGTGTGGGGACATTCAGGTAGTGCTAATAAACATTCCTCCCATAGGTCTGTCAGATACCAACACTGTGCCCAGAAATACAAGAATGATATGCAGTTGCTCTGAATAATGAGGTATTACACATCACTGTCACTCACACTATCTAACAACATATAATTGACTAGGAAATCTGTATATGAGTGTTGTAATACAAGGTCAGAATGCAAAAGCACAGGGGATTAATAAGACAGATAGCAGATAGGAGATATACATCAATATCTATATAGCAGACACAACTGTGATGGACAGTGTTTAAGCTGTAGCAGACACAGCCATGGTCTGAATCCTGGGAGTGGAATTAGGCTGCATACAGATTTATACCCCACAACTTTACAGATGAGGCTAGAATGACCAGTATATGTGCCCATATCTGCTGCCTGTGCCCCTGGTAAGTCTGTGAGATGATACCAGATGTTTAGCCAACAAATAGGGAATGCAAGTGATTGTCAAACATCAGGAGAACACACCTGTCACTGTAGCAACCCCCAAAACTGTAATATTTTAAGTATGTCCTATCTACACTCCCATGTTGTCAAGCTGTGACCAGAGTGTGAACAGTAACAGAGTGAGAGGTATGTGCATAATACTAATGTGTAATCTGTACTTTTGTGCGGCAACAGTCAGGTAGTGTTAATAAACATTGCTCCCACAGGTACGTTGGATACGAACACTGTGCTGAGAAATACAGACCATTATAACCTGTACTGGTACTGTTCACTCTGGTATTGTAGGGAATCGTGAGTGTTGCAGTTTCTCTGAAAAATAAAGTATCACTGGTCACTTTCACCCACACTGTGCTACATAATATAACTGTGTAGGAAAGCATGTATATGTGTGTGTCAGGTCACTAAAGGTGGAAGAGGGCAATATTCTAGATATGTCCTGGCACACCAGCATGTGGGCAACACATGGTCAGAGTCTGTGCAGAAAGAGTTGGATAGCTATGTGCAAAACAACAACCCAGAATCCAGAAGTATGTGTACAAACAGTTAGTGTTAACAAACATTCCCTCCACAGGTATACCAGGTAAGAGGTGTATACTGCACGTAAAACCGGTTCATGTATAATGATGACGACAGCCATATCACTGTCCAAACTAAGGCTCTAGGGTAGTGTAGTAAGACTTGTAAGGTACAGATAACAGCACTGACTAGGAAAGTAATGTGGACTACAGGAATATACTAGTTGGTAATTGACCACTCCCCCACCATATCTCCAACAATAATCAACATACCCACCCCAACCGGTATGTAATGGCACCTATGTTCTCATAATGTCCAATTGTTTGATAAATATTTTGATGGTTCCCATGCATGTGCTATATTGAATTATTTCAACATTAGTGGCATGGTGCCATCAATGTACCTGCATGCTGTTCTTATTACCACTGTGGTCCCATACATGCATGTGTTCTGTTGGCTATGTGACTGTTCCGTATCTGGTGTCTAGGTTAATGGGAATATCTATGCATGCTGTTACATCTAACCCTGGAATGTGTTGACTATTACTAACCCACAAAGGATAATGAAATGTAAACATTATAGCACGCTTGGGAAGGCCGGTCCCAGCGGACCCACCTGTCCCACCTCAGATGACTGTGGCACCGGGCACCAGAATGTCTGGGGCCCAACCCGGGACCTCCCTGTCCATTGGTCCTGCACCACTTTCGGGTGGAACTGCCTCAGGGGATGGGGCTCGCCTCTCCGGTAGTGGGCGCGGACAGGCACCTGTCACCCGTTGCCAGGTCGGGGTCATGGTGCGTAGAGCAATCAACGAGTAGTTTGATGATCTTCTACGCCAGCTCGAGTTCCGCATGTCATGATTAGTCAGCCTGGCTTTGCAACTCAGCCTATATATATATATATATATATATATATATATATATATATATATATACATATATATATATATATATATATATATATATATATATATATATATATATATATATATATGAACATATATACATGCAAATGGCTACATCAACACATATATATGTCTACACCTATAAGTCAACATATACACAGAAAGCTGCATATCTGTAAGCAGATATATATCTATGTATATATATGGACATATCTATATATATATGTAAGCAGATATATATATATATATATATATATATATATATATATATATATATATATATATATATATATATATATATATATATATATATATATATATATATATATATATATATATATATATATATATATATATATATATATATATATATATAGGTATATATGGAGATACATGTGTAGATATCAATGGGAGATTAACTAAAACATATATGTCCACATGCACTGTTAATGGGGTTGAGAGGCCCCAAACAATATATGTTTTATACGAATAGGTATAACCACCCCCTCCACAGCCAAACAGGTCCACCATGCAATACACTACCAAGTGTTGCAGATCCCATAACCAGGACCTGACATAACATGGGTGCAAGATGTTAACAGGACTACATCCCACCTGTAAGATGTCAGGCTAGTATTTGTAACATATCATGCAGTTCAGTCTGGCTCCCATAGGAAATGTAAATAGTGGAAGCTATCAACCTCCCCAGGATAGATATACACAGACACATATATGCAGATACAGATATACATATATATATATATATATATATATATATATATATATATATATATATATATATATATATATATACATATATATATATATATATATATATATATATATATATATATATATATATATATATACATGATTGTGAATACACATACACACGCAGATATATGTACAGTAAGATACTTATGTAGTAGGTGCACACAATATGGGACAGCCACTATGCCTACAGTTAACACTTTAACGACTGGACACTGGATGAGCCACCCATACCAATGACATTTGTTGCCTGCAACATATACCATCAGAGAGGTCATAGGATAAAATACCACACACAGGTCTGCAGGAATGGAAAACCATTATTTGTGTACTATTACAGATTTTTATGCCATGTCACATAGCTGTTTAGACAGTGACATCCATATAAACAGAGTAATGCAACTGTGAAACAGTTATATTAATAAAGTAATCTGGAAAGGTTCACAACTGTTGCTGTCCAGCCCTTCCAATAGTACAATAGTAAAAACAGACTGGGCCACAGGATACCAAACAATCAACAGTAAATAATGCAGGTGTATAGTTCAGCAGCCTCTATCTACACTCTGTATACAATCACTAGGTGGTGCAGACCTCAGTTGACCAAATGGGATGTAACTGTCACATAACAAGGCATAACTGTCATCATCACAAGCACACTGACAAACAGAACAGTACCTAAGTCAGGAGGCAGTAGGCCTGCATTAACTCAATTTATGTAAGTAATGTCAATATAGGTGAATTAATGGTACTGTACATCCAGATACCTTAAGGCAGCTCACACCTGATACCCCCACATATTGCAACAGCCTCGGTTTTTTATGGTGCATCCCCCCTAGACTCAATAATACAAGCCTATATACCACTGTTACATACACTGGCCTCTGGAGTGCATATGGGCACACATGTATGGTGTAGATGAAGACCACACATATATGGCCGCAGCGCCACAATATGTGTGGGGGATACAACAGCAGCGGACTGCTGGCAGGAATGGCAGCATGATATACATATATGTGCAGCTGTATCATTATCTGTATATGTGTAGACATATATCGCTCTGTATATGTATATATCTGGGTGTGTATATGTATATCTATGTACATATGCATACCCATCTATATATGTCGATATGTATATGTGTATATATCTATATAGATATCTGGATAATTATATATATATATATATATATATATATATATATATATATATATATATGTACATATATTTCCACCATATGCCCTGAACATGGAATGCAGGCCTACCTCAGCCCCTATAGTCCCAATTACGTATTGCAAGGGGATGTCAGGTATATCTAGCAGATATATCAGTAGACTATTGCTACTGTAATAGTGATTGTCCTCACACACATGGTGTGTGTGGGAGGTCACATCTACTTTTCACATGTGCTCAATTGGCTACTAACAGGCATCCTGAGGACATCATATAACAGTACCGCTGCTAGCACGTAATGCTACTGTGGACTACAGCAGAGATATTGGCCAATATATGTGGACATTCTGACACACTCTGGACAGTCCATTGGTATGCACAGAGCCCCTTAGTGCAAAACATGTGGAATAAGCCTGACAATGTGGATGTTAACAGCCATGTAGATGGGTATAACATGTAATGACTGGTATACATATGCCCCCATAGGTTATGCATTCACACACCCCTGTCTGTCCTGACACATACTAACTGCTGGTACAGAGGTGCTATGGCTACATGTTACCCACTAGATATTGACATACATCTGTACAGCATCCCACTGCTCTGTCTGGCACACATAACTGTTAAGGGAGGCCTTGCAGCAGTACATCTGGCAAGTATCTGGACATGACATCTCACTGGGTAAGTACACTATGCTGCTAGACATGTAACAAAGCACTGCACAGGCTACAGGCAGACTGGCTCAACACTGGCTTACATTTCCTATGGGGGAATGCACATTTACCTGCATATATAGTAGGCTGTACAGGCATGTCACAGGATAGGGTAAGATACACCTGTGTGACAGTGCATAGCTCCATCCATTGTGAACACAGCCACATATGGTATGCTAGCATATTATTACAGTATATAGACTATCTGTTCAACACCATCCTCATATGTGCCACTCACACACAAACCCTACATATACTAGCCCACTACACAGTGTGGTCCGATGCCTGTCTGTGGTATGGGATATGTGTGTGTATGGCCCTACAAATATGTAAGCCGATATGGTAACGTACAGTGAAGCAGCATGTAACATCAGATAGGATGGGACCAAGAACAATAACATCTACTACAGTCTGTACACAGGCCAAAGTACATATTAACATTACACACATTGTCAACATTCACTATAAGGACACAGACCTCAGTACTGTACATACAACCACAGAATGTCCAGGTTATGTCATCAAATATAACCCCTACTGTACATAACGTGTGTAGCAGTCTGATATCTCAGTGGCTTGTTATCAGATATGATGTCACTAATTATGGTGTACAGCACATATGCACCTCTTAATGTTTGACATATGTACAAAGGTTGACAGAGGTGTGGCTGGAAGCACATACACAGGGCCAATATTGACATGTTGCTGTGATAACCTCATACATTTACTGTTGTAACAGGGTTTGTTGCAACATATGTCCTATGAGGGATATGAAGTCAGTAACTGTCATGGTTCTACTATCTACAGACTGCAATCCTCACACTACCTTCTGCAGTTCACAGATAGGTGCTCTGTGGGTAACACATGAAACCAAAGGCACCACACACTGGCCAGTCTGCAGATGATCCTACAAATGGGAATTCCTCATTCACAGAGCACTGACATGGCAGGTATTGCAACATGTAGGACAGCCATATCCACACACACCCTGTTAAACAAACATTACTCCAAATGCAGTATAGCAGCACTTACAGTCTGCAGTCAGGTCAGGCACATCCCCCTCCTGTGTGTTGCCTGTTTTCACAGTGTAAGAGGAAAATCCCCAATCCATCTGAGATGCTGTTTGCCAAACAACAAATCAAGTTCCTGCTCACAGGGAATGGAAAGGGCCAACACCAACATGATGTTCCTAGATATTGGAGTGTGTTTCCATGCAATTGGCTATGGGAATGTTACCACAGCTGCTCCACATGCAATCAGCTAGAGTAGGGCTGCAATTCGTGCAGAGGCCATCAGCTTATCATGAGCATCAATTAAAATACACATGCTGCTGCCTAAGCAAAGCAGGTGTAGTTCTCCACATCCACTAGAGAGGGAGTGAGAGAGGCAGACAGAGTCAAAGACAAGTCAGGGAGGGGTGGGAGAGTAAAACCTAAGCATGTTTGTGTCACACACCTACCAGCACAGGGTATCAAACCCCTGAAGACTATGTAGTGCTATAATATTTCCATGCAGTTATTGGATGCACCACATAGGTCACGTGGTGAGAAGCCCTCAGAACGTATATGTGATGGTGAGTGACATCTGCAACAGGGATATGGTAACTATACAGTAGATATAGTACACGTGCATGTCCACAATGTACAGGTGCCAGCGAGAACACAGCCACTCTCTCACAGGGATTTACACACATTGACACACTTGGCAGGGCAAGAAATACAACTCATCATGAGTGAGGTTGCCACAACACATTACTGTGCAGGTATCACATGCACCACAGGTGTCATATGGAGGTTATATAGACAAAGGATATGGGTAGGTGTCGGAAATCAGATAGCATGCATCAGTATGCCAATGGGGGTTGTAGTGAGTGTGACTGTGATCATACGCATCACACTACACACACACACACACACACACACACACACACACACACACACACACACACAGTGCCAGTACTGACATGCATGGGTGCATTGATTCACGGGTGTGTAGTGTTCAACTGTGCCAGAAGGCTGTACAAGTCTAGGTGATGGGTGTACCTTGGCATTAGGCCACATGGCAATGGTCTGCATTGTGGCTCAGGGGTGTAGTCTCTGGATTTGCCCACACAGGTGGGTATTGTATTCACCATCCCGTCACCTGGGTGACTATTGCATGTGGCCAATGCTGTGCATTGCTTGCCATGTATGTGTTCCTTAGTTCATGACATGGATGGTGTCTGTGATGTGCACACCTCCGACATGCATGTACAGTGACATGTGGAACTATACCTGGGGTGTCTAGCACATGTTGTGTACACAGATTATCATCAGATGTGCCAATCCTGGCCTCATGTGGTGGGAACTGGTAATGGACAGCATGTTTATCCTGCACCTACATTGATAGCATCCTAATGGCATTCCCTGGTGTCAGTGGCATCTGCCCATACAGGGCATGTTTTCAGGCATGGTATGTCCCTTGTGATTCACTTTTGATGGCACCACAGCTGTTGCAGGTGTCCAGTGGGGAACATGGGCGAGGTGCACTGTCTGCATGTATGTGCCTATTGGACAGATGGACAGGATGCCATACCCTCTGTAGCTCACTGCAATCACTCCATAGTTACTATCGGTGGACAATATGCAGTGTACTACCAACACAGTGACTGTTGCCTAGACAGGTGAGTGTGTGTATGCGACATGGTTGAGAGTGTTCTCTGGGTAATACTAGGGTTGCTAACTTTGTTTGCCTGGCCTTGATGTCACATGTATGGGTATGGATTTTCACTACAGTCTCTTGGCTATTTCACATCTGTTATCCCTGTACTGTGGACATTGTGATATATACTAGGGCCACCACATAAGAAAATTGGAAAACCCACTCCACATTGGGCCCAGATGTTACACACTCATAACCTCCTACACACAGGATATGAGTTACAAACACAGACACACCCACCTTTCCTTTCTGGAATTAGAACTCCTACCTAACTAGTTTATTACATTACAGCATTACGCAGTTATAGTATGCACTACAGAGATTATTGGAGTATTTTTTCCCTAAAGGTGCATTTCACATTGGATGACATCAGCAGGATTGCCAAAGTAAGGAATTTGTATTGTAGTGAGTGTGGATCAGTTAAAATGCATTGCTCCCTACACAGATATTGAAACACACACAAAACATCCACAACCGCCATGTGTGGGTATAGAACCTCTAACAGAGGTATATATCACACTACAGCATGAAGCTGTTATAAGACGTACCACAGGGATTACTGCAGAACTTGTTCCCCAAAAGTGTATTTCACATTGGATGACATCAGCAGGATTGCCAAAGTAGGGCATTTGAAATGTACTGAGTGTGACTAGCCTAAAATGCATTGCTCCCTACACAGACATTGAAACACACACAAAACATCCAGAACTGCCATGGGTGGGAATAGAACCCTACCAGAGTTCGATATCACACTACAGCAGTATGCAGTTACATCACATGCTATGGAGATTACTGGGCTACACCCTTCCTAGAGGTGTATCTCTATGTGGATGACATCAGCAGCCTTAACAAAGTAGAGCATTCCAATTGTATGGAGTGTGACTACCCTAAAAAGCATTGCTGTCTACACAGGCAGACAGAGAATAGCTACTGAAAGATACACAAAAAACTGGAGAAAAACCACTTTATAAAACAACAAAGTACAGCAAAGCTTTCAGGTATAAAAACCCTTCCTCAGTGCATTACAATTCACAAGTGAAACACATACTGAATATATAGTGGGTCAACACCACATGACCAGCAGCCCATTGGTCATATGACAAATATACAATAAAGTTTAAAACATATATTAAAAACATATATTAAAACATTACTCATTTCAACTTAGTCTGTTGTAAATATTTAAGTACAGGTTTTAAAGTAATAACATCATTAAGCCCTGGCCACCTATCTGCTTTTAACCTAATCATCCACTCATATTCCTTTAACTCAAGTTTATTGTTAATATCACCTCCACGTGGTGTTTTTTCAACTATCTGTACAGCTCAAAGAAATCTGTGTTGAATACCCTTTTCTGTATATGCTTATATAAAGAATTAGTGGCTACTGCCTGATCTCTGACTTATGTTCAACAATTCTATCTTTTAGTTTCCTAATAGTTTTTCCTATGTAGAATGATGAACATTGAGTGCAAGTAGCCATATAAACCACTGAGGTGGTATTACAAGATGCTTTTACATTAAAAATATATATTCTATTGGTAGTAGGATGCTTGAACTGATGACTAGTTTTGTTAACTATATCGGAACAACAGGAACAGTTATAGCATTTAAAAGTACCAGGTTTATCATAGAATGGTATACAAGAGAAATATAAGTCCTTATAACATAACTGTTGTTTAAGCGTTCTCATATTTCTAAAAGAGAAATATGGTTTATCATCTAAGACTTTCCTAACATCCATATTGGCCATAAGAATAAGCCAATTCTTATGTATAGCCTATTTTATCAAATGCGTTCTTGAATTAAAAGAAGTGACTAATCTAATTTTCGTGTTAGTTTGCCTGCTCTCATTTGATCGCATTTGATAAAACAGGTTATACATAAGAATTGGCTTATTCTTATGGCCAGTATGGATGTTAGGAAAGTCTTAGATGATAAACCATATTTCTCTTTTAGAAATATGAGAACGCTTAAACAACAGTTATGTTATAAGGACTTATATTTCTCTTGTATACCATTCTATGATAAACCTGGTACTTTTAAATGCTATAACTGTTCCTGTTGTTCCGATATAGTTAACAAAACTAGTCATCAGTTCAAGCATCCTACTACCAATAGAATATATATTTTTAATGTAAAAGCATCTTGTAATACCACCTCAGTGGTTTATATGGCTACTTGCACTCAATGTTCATCATTCTACATAGGAAAAACTATTAGGAAACTAAAAGATAGAATTGTTGAACATAAGTCAGAGATCAGGAGGGCAGTAGCCACTAATTCTTTATATAAGCATATACAGGAAAAGGGTATTCAACACAGATTTCTTTTTAGAGCTGTACAGATAGTTGAAAAAACACCACGTGGAGGTGATATTAACAATAAACTTGAGTTAAAGGAATATGAGTGGATGATTAGGTTAAAAGCAGATAGGTGGCCAGGACTTAATGATGTTATTACTTTAGAACCTGTACTTAAATATTTACAACAGACTAAGTTGAAATGAGTAATGTTTTAATATATGTTTTTAATATATGTTTTAAACTTTATTGTATATTTGTCATATGACCAATGGGCTGCTGGTCATGTGGTGTTGACCCACTATATATTCAGTATGTGTTTCACTTGTGAATTGTAATGCACTGAGGAAGGGTTTTTATACCTGAAAGCTTTGCTGTACTTTGTTGTTTTATAAAGTGGTTTTTCTCCAGTTTTTTGTGTACACAGACAGACACACACTTTGCCAAGTCTGTGATTAGTACTCCTACTTAACTAATTTATCATACTACAGTGGTACACAGTTATAGAACGCACTACAGAGATTACTGGGCTACAACCTTCCCAGAGGTGTATTTCTAGGTGAATGACATAAGCAGCCTTGCTAAAGTAGAGCATTTGAATTGTAGGGAGTGTGACTATCCTAAATAATATTGTTCTTTTCACCAACACTGTCAGACACACACTTGCTAAGTCTGGGATTAGAACTCCTACCTAACTAATCTATCATACTACAGCAGTACGCAGTTATAGGACGCACTACGGAGATTACTGACTATAACCTTCCCCGAGGTGTATTTCTAAGTGGATGACATCAGCATCCTTGCCAAAGTAGAGCATTTGAATTGTAGGTATTGTGACTACCCTAAAAAACATTGCTCTATACACAGACACACACACACTTGCCAAGTATGGGATTAGAACTCCTACCTAACTATTTTATCATACTACAGCAGTATATAGTTATAGGACACGCTACAGTGATGACTGGGCTATAACCTTCCCAGAAGTGTATTTCTAGGTGGATGACATCAGCAGCCTTGCCAAAGTAGAGCATTTGAATTGTAGGGAGAGGGACTACCCTAAAAAGCATTGCTCTCTACACAGACAGAGTCAGACACACACAGTTGCCATGTCTGGGATTGGAACTCCTACCTAACTAATTTATCACACTACAGCAGTATGCAGTTATGGAATGCGCCACAGAGATTACTGGGCTACAACTCTCCCCAAAGTGTATTTCATAGTGGATAACCTCAGCAGGCTTGTCATAGTAGGGGTATGAGCAGGGCAGTGTGTGTACATGGGCCATAACCCATTTATCTAGAGGTTGACATGCCACATGTGGGCACAAACAGGGTCATATTACACAGGTACATGTATACAGCTGCTAGATGACTGCTTCCTTGTATAGTCATGTGGCACAGCTAGCACATGCATCACATAGTCTGTACTGTTGACAGATACTGGTGGCTAGTATCTGCGGTGAGTGACACCTGAACCTCATGTGGTTGTGGCCCTTTGGCTGTGTGTGAGTGGGACATGCCTGGATGGCTCTTTGTCACAGTCACCCTCTTCCACACATCTATGTACATCTACCTTTGGCTTATTATAGTGTGTTGTCCTTACATATATGTCTGTATTCTTATCCACTGTGTGTGCAAAGCATGAGTGGTGCATACTGAGGAGTGCCTGCACTAACATCTGCGACTGCCAGATATTTCTGGTCCACTGGTGTTTGCAGACATAGCCTCCATGTGTTTAAGTGTGTGAGCATGCCCAGTATGCCTGTCTGTATTGAATGTGTGGATCGAGTCCAGGTAGTTTGTACTGCAGTGCTGACCTTTGTGTTGTACACCTACAGGTAGCATGCTGTTTCTGCAGGGTATCCATCAATCATTTGCCATTGACTGTTACTACATTTCTGCATAGGATGGGGGGCACATATGACTATTTCTATATTTCTACACAGGATTGGGGGGCACACCTGACTGTTATTACATTACTACGTAGGATGGGGGGCACACCTGACTATTTCTACATTTCTACACAGGATTGGGGGGCACACATAACTGTTATTATATTACTACTTACTATGTGGGGGCACACCTGACACTTGTACACATTTGCTAGGCCTGTACTGGTATGTCAGGTACTCCATTTCATTCTGTATTCTTACCTTCCATGCTGACTAGAGGCATACCAGTGTAGTACAGATCATAGCTTTGTTTTCCCTACATATTAGTGTCTGACTTCCTACCCTTCAGAACTAACATCCCACTGCCTGACCTGATGTAGTCTATCTGTGTAGACCTGGGAGGAGGTTACCCATAGGCATCATTCAGAGACCATAGCACAGCCTTTCTTTGTGTCTGTCTACACCTGTCTTGCTGGCTGGGACTGTTGTTGGGTATGTGAACCTCCCTAACTGGCATGTGTGAGTCATATGGACACACCTGTCTCCCAGCACATTTTCTGCAATGGGTTTTGTCACCCTGTGTAATACTGGCTACTATGGTGACTCCAGTATGTGTTACAGATGTCATGGTACCACTATTGGTGTTTACTTTCTGCTGCCATAACATTCAGCCACCCAATTCCCTTGCATTCTGACATCCATACCATAGATACAGGTAACAACACATTCTACTCCATTTGGCAATTTGTAGGTTGATTGACTTACATTGTGGGTGTGCCGGGATTGCGGATGGTGCTGGAGGGCTGCCTATGTCGGATGCACATAGTACATTCCCTATACATGGTTAAGAACAGGTAGTGTCATGTTTGGCATCCCTTTTACTGTATGCGTCAGTCAGTGAGAAGTGTCATTCCCAGGGTGCCCACTGTGTCAGTATATGTGCATTGTCTCTTTGCCCCGGCCTTGGCATACTGGGCATACCTCCATCTGCCTACTAGGGCAGGCTCAGGATGTTCCTCTTCCAAGTCACTCTGTGCCTGTGCATGTCTTGACATTGGTGGGGAGTTATGTAGCCCTGCCCCATGTTGTTACTGCTGCAGCTGTTTCCACAGGATCATATTGTGTAGCATGGCACATACCATAACAATTAGGGTACATGTAGCTGGTGAGTACTGCAAGGCTCCGCCAGATGTGTCCAGAAACTGGAACCATGACCTGAGCATCCCAAACCCAAGCTCTATTACAAGTCTGGTCTGTGCGTGTGCCTCATTATGGCATTCTTGTTCAGGTGTGTGTGCATTTCTGATGGGTGTCATCAGCCATGGCTCCAGAGTGTAGCCAGCATCCCCCACTAGGTGACCGTAATGGATGTCTCCATTGGCAAATCTTTGGTACAGCTGCGTCAGATGCCAAATGTGGGAATTGTGATAGCTTCCAGGGCAGCCAGCACACACATTCATTATAATACCTAGGGCATCACAAATGACCTGGCAGTTGATGGAGGGGATGCCCCTCAGTTGGTGTAGGCCCTACCCTGATCACCAAATGGTGCTTTGATGCATATGTTCATGCAGTCTATAGCACCCACTACCTCAGAGTATTCTGCTATTTGATGGAAGAGACGCATATTGCTGGTCAGCACCTCACGGTTGTTAGGGAAATATATACATGCTCACTGGCATGTGCTGACATGGCATCCAGGAACTGGTGGAATACTCTGGATGCTGATTCCTGTGAGATCCACATGATATCCCCTGTTGAGCTTTGGGAGGTAGCTGTGGCTAGTATTCCTAAGCCTACACATACCTTGGTATCCACTGGGTTGGGTTCCTCTCGGTCAGTTTGGTGTGTCAGGTGTGGCCGGCACAGCTCAACTATTTGCTGTAGGAGGTTCCTGTCCACCCTATAACACTCCACTATCTCCAGCTCATGAAGCCCCTGGTAGGTTACCCTGTGTCTGTACACTCTTCTTCATCTCCTCACTGTGGGTTGCTCAGCAGCATTCACATTCTTACCACCCTCAGCCTCTTGCACATGTTGTTCTATGTTGCCTGCTGCAGCCCCTCTCATTTTGTAGGTTTTTTGTTAAAAGTTCCCAGCTTGTATACACCGGTGGTGTAGAGTACGGGAAAAACCAGAGGGGAAGGTGTTTGCATAGTTTATAGTAGTGTTCTGTGCTGGGCTGGTCTGCTGCCTCTGTAATTGGCTGATTCTGATAAATTTCACCTGCCAGCAATGCTAGTTCTCCTTGATTACCTTCCTAATGTTGTTTTCCCTTCCCATTGCCTTCCTGTTTAAGCCCAGGGGTGCACCGCGCAAACAGAGTTCTCAAATGTGCACAATACTGCTATTTCCTGGTTTAACTTTTTTTTCTTCCTGTAAAACACGGTGTGCAGCATGCACATCCACTTAGGCAATGTAAAGAGTGCTAGGCAGATTCAGACACCCCCCCTAGCTTAGCTGTGCTAAGCCAGGAGCAAACCTGAGCCACATGGCTCCAATCCACTTACAGTATGCCTGACACACACCCCCATGATGTCACCTAACTCCTAGGCTTGCACCAAGCTATTCCTACTCTTACACTATTGGGACTTGAATGGCATGCTGGGGAAAACTGGGATTCACTATCATTCTCCTCATTTGCATAGGATTGCCTGCTAATGCATAGTTACATGTCTCACACTGAGCCTCCCCCCTTAGCAACCACTACTCACTGGCCATGTTGTCTTCTGCCTGCCATTGACTCACATGGCAGAATAGTGATTTTAGTTAGAATGCTTAATTTAGGTTCATTTTGTTATCCCCCCATCCCTTTTGCATGCCACTGCCCTACGCTTAAACAGCCGAGATCGGCTAAAAAAAAAAAATTAAAGTTATTTTTTAATTTTTTTTGCTGTTTGCAATGCCAATGGCCTTATACTTGGCCATTAGCATGCTTCCTAAGTGATATGCAGCCTTTATTTGGAGCTGTCACAGCTCCATTTTGGATTTTGCAGAAATGTACTCGGTTACTAACCAAGTTAATTTCTGCAGATTGCACTAGTCCTGCACGGCCAGTTGCAAGCTTCCTGGATCACAAAATCACCTCATTTGCATGGATTTCTCCTGCAAATGCGGTGATTTGCATACATGGGCTTAGTCCATGCAGGACTAGTGCAGGAGCGCTCATGCACGTCCCTGCCGGCTGTTCCTGGATCACACGGCAGACATATTACCTGCTAGAGCTCCTGCACTGATCTTGCATACCATGCAAGGCATAGAGAATCCAGGGGTGTGTATTTTGAAGTAGAGAAATATGTCATGAATATAGGATTGTATACTGAGGTATAAACAATATATAATATAGAGATGAACAAGTATTGCTGTGGGAAAAACATATTTTAGAATTTATATTTTCTCACCACTACACCTTCTATTGCACCCCATCCAGTACCTCTGGCAATGAGTGGTCTTTTTAAAATATCTCTCTAAGGTAACTGCCTTTTGTATCTCCACTACTCTAAATTTCCAGCCTGGAACCTGCTGCAAGAAACCCTCTTCTGCCTTCCTCTGCATTTTTGAACCATAATTACTTACAACTGCCTCCTGTATCTCCACTACTCTAAATTCCCAGAGTGGAACCTACTACAATAACTTACGAACCCTTCATTGCCTTCATCTGCATTTTTGAACCCTAATTACCTGTAATTGCCTCCTGTATCTCCACTACTCTAAATTCCCAGCCCAGAACCTGCTGCAATAAACTATAAACCCTCTGCTGCCTTCTTCTGCATTTTTGAACCATAATTACCTGTATGTTCCTTTACAAACTCTCTCTAGGCTATTTATATTTTGTTTCTATATTGTCATTGAACTGTATCATGACAGCACATTACCAGAAAGCATTCTCCAACCCCCCCCCCATGATACATCCGTCAGCTTTTTAAACAGCTGCAGTATACACACACAGATCTATCCACTTCTGTAACTAATTTTCTTCTCTACCTAGTGCCTTATTCAGGTGCTTAACAAGGATTTTCTGGTCAAGCCTTTAGTGCCCTGATAATTGGAGCCTTCTTTTAAGGGCCCCCTTACTGACAAGCTCTTGCCTCAGTTTCCACAAACACCAAACAGACCTGTTTCACTTTACCCAGCTCATTACATCCACCACCAGGTACAACAATAGAACTAATGGTGGATCTATCCTGGATTGGATTTTAGTCTCTGATCCCTCAACGTTCATAGCATCAGGGACCTTACCCAACTCTTATCGACTCCATTCCTGCCTTTACAATCCATGCTGGCTCATCCATCCAAAAACATCACAACATCAAAGTAGCTCGAAATCTTTCTAAATTTAATCCCACTTCATTTAATAACATCCTCTCAAATATTAATTGGACTATTCTCAAGTTCTTTTCTTTAGATGAGGCTCTCCTCTATTTTAATACTACCTTTCTAGCAATATTAGATAGCCTAGCCCCTACTAGAACCAAAAGGATCAAAACTAACCATGCCCCCTGGCTAACAAAAGCCACTAAAAATATCATGAATAGTAGGGACAAAGCTTAGAAGCACTGGTTTATATCTAATAACAACTCAGATCTTATTCATTATAAACAGCTCCGTAACCAAGTTAAAAAACTCATCTCCAAGGATAAACAGAAATTCTTTTGGAACCAGCAAAATAACAGAATAAATAACCCCAAATCCTTCTGGTCCTCTACTAATAAACAACTGAACCCTGGCACTAAACTCAACCAATGCTCACATCCTGACAAGCCACCTGAACAAATTGCTAGCCTATTCAACTCCCATTGCCAATATTACTGCATCTTTCTCTAATCCACTCTCTAATAATTCTTCCTCTACTTTTCACTCTCCTTGTCTTCTCTCTCCCTCTCAGAATTCTTCTGACTTTACTAATCACACTCTTCCTCTTTCCTCTCCAAGCACTCACACTCCCCCTCTAGATTACACACAACAGACTTCCCATTCACAACTCACCATCTCTCTCATCCCTTTCTCCTACATCAAAAAACTCCTTTTGGATTCAAAGATGGCTGCCATTCTGTAAACACTGCTGACCTGCAGCTCCTCAATAAACCTGAGAAAAATCTGTAACCCGAGTCGATACCAAGAGGTTTGAACATCAAATTAAAGTTAAAAAAGATGCATCTACACTTAATTAATCTATAACCAGGAAAAAAAGTGGAAAAAAAAGTCTTTATCTATCAGGATTCCAAGTGATTAGCTAGCTCTGAAGAGAGAAATAAACAAAGGACTGTCTGCATTCTTCATTTTACCTGTCAGCTTGGGGAAAGGAAAATGTCACAAGAAGGAAAAAGCATGGAAACAACTACTACCAAAACAAAGCTGTTGGAATTAAAGTCACCAGTAAAGGATGGGAGTGCAAAAAACAAAGAATTACTAGACAGCAGGAACAACAGAAAGCAGAGACTAGATCTAAAACTGATCAGCCACTGAACATGGACGATATCAAACATGCTTTGTTGCCTATACAAGATGCTTTAAAGGACCTGACTACTCAAATACAAACTTTTGGAGTTGCATGTAATCAGTTGCTGCAGAGAATGGACAAAACAGAGGCTAGAATTTCAGAAACCGAGGACAAAATAGACTTGCTGGAGAAGAAAACAAAGGTACATGATGTGGAGTTACAAGCCATGCAAAGCAAACTTACTGATTTAGAAGCGAGGTCTAGGAGAAATAATATTATTATTAGAGGGATCCCTGAAAACATTCAGTATGCAGAGCTAATACCAACTATAACACAAATACTTGAAGTTTTGTTAAATGATGCTGATGGAGTGAAACAAATTGTTATCGAAAGGGCACACAGAGCACTGAGAGAGGTACAAGCTTCTAATATGCCTAGACCTGTATATGCTAAGATATTGAACTTTCAAGATGTTAGCAAAATACTTTACTGCAAAAAGAATGGTGGCTTTGTTATGTGGAAAAATAATAAAATATCTCTGGCTCAGGATTTACCACTGCAAGTAAGGCAAGCTAGGCAGTCTTTATCTGCATACTGTAAATTTCTGATTGACAAGCAAATTAAATTCCAGATGAAATATCCTAATGTGCTTACATTTATGGTGGATGGGATTAAATACTCTGTTTCTACTAAAAACGAGGCAAAGGGAGTGTTTCTGAAGGTTTTTAAAGTTTTACCTGCATCAGAGGGCTGAAAGAAACTTCCGTTGAGACTGGCATGCTCCTGAGGTCAGATCCAGTATGTACTATACTTCGAGGCTTAGGTAATCCTTTGTTCCTTGCTTAAGTCATTTAGGCCTCTGTAAAAGCAATAAAACTGTTTGCGATAATCCGAGGGTCTGCTGGCCGTTTTCCGAACTTTTATGACCTCTACGAACTTTTTTCATCGAGTGGTAAACAGGAAATCTCTTGAATGCAGCTGAGAGTGTGGATTTCTATGTAACACTTCCTGTGGTCCGGCTGCGAAAGCGGTCCCCCGTCGCGAGTATAACTGATGGCTTCCTGGTTTGAGAAGCTGAAAAGAACTGACATAATGTGTTAATATTTTTTTTAACAAGTAAATAACATTAGAATATGTATGTGAAGCATATAATAACATCTGTTTTTCCTGTTTCTTTTTCCTTATGCTTATAGTTTTGAACCAAATTATATTTTTACAATATCTGCAGTGGGTGCAAGGTATAGCACTAGATATATGAATATAAATAGGTAAATAGTGGCTATTGGGTGATGTTAATCAGACAACTAATGTCAGTATAGTTAGGAACTAAGCATGCAATTGCAAAACTTTGATAATTGGTAGTTGCAGGCACTGTGTATGGTACAGAATTATAATGTGGGATGCATTTATTTTTTTCTGTCTGTTTTTTTTTTGTTTTCTTTTCTCTTTCTTTCTTTCTCTCAATAAAAGTGGTATATAAATAAGGATTGTAACAAAAGAGGTATTTGGGGTAGGTATAAGTAGCTAGTTAATATATTAAATTTTTTTCTTTAAATGGTAATAAAACCTTACAATAGAGATTTGCTTAATTAATAGTTGGAACATAAGCTGTAGAGCAATAGCAGTGTTTGTTAGGGAATGTTTAGTTTAGACTTTGTAGTAGCTAAGTTAGAATATATAGGTTGTAAGTTTAGGAAATGTTTTAAGTTTTATTACATGAAGCTTTTAAATATGTTTGTGTTTTTAACCTTGTTCATGTTTTTTCACATACCAGACCTATATAAGTCCTGGTCCAGGGGTAAAGTGGGTAGGCACTGGCTGGGGACGGGATGTAGGAAATGCTTCCAGACTATGTTTAGTATGCAGTTAATACATATCCATTGGATAATTTCCCTTTTATACTATTATTGGATAATTAGACCTGTCAATGTGGGAATTAGACTCATGGAACGTTAAAGGGCTCCAGAACTTGAAGAAGAGGAAGCTGTTACTACACATATTGCTACAGGACAAAGCACTGTTTGCATTTTTACAAGAAACTCACTTGTTAAATGATCAGTGGGATGATATTAGGAAAAAGAACTGGATTAGAGCAGTAGTGGCATCAGAAGGCAAGACAAACAGTGCTGGAGTAGCTATAATTATTAAAACTCAATACAAAGACAAGATTTTAGACTCTAAAGTGGATCAAAATGGGCGATGGTGTTATGTTATTTTATCGGATAATGCGTTTGATAAACCTCTTTTACTTTTGAATATATATGCACCATGTAATGACCAACAAAGTTTCATAACATCATTATATCCAATCTTAACACAGTATGATGGTTATTATTTTATTGTGGGTGGGGATTGGAATACCTATCAAAATCCAAAGTTGGATAGGTCTTGTCCACAAAGAGCATTTAATAAGCAGGCCGGGATAGCATTAAATGACTTCAAGGAAGATTTTCAATTATATGACCCCTTTTGTTATGCACATAATATTAATAATGCAATTAAGTATACCTTCTATTCACCATGCCACAAAATGTGGTCTAGGATAGATTTTTTCTTGATATCTAAAGCATTAATTAATTTGGAACCAGTAGTGGTTATACATACTCGATATCTATCGGATCACTCAAAAATTTCATTAAGGTTTTCTAAAGATTTAAAACATACAAGAATGCATAGAGGTTACAATTGGTCACTTAATCCAAATCTGTTAAATAAAAAGGATATAATAGATGGAATTGTAAAATATCTGAAAGGTTTAACAGATAGGATGAAGCTTCAGGAACATACTCTTGATATTGAATGGGCAGCAGCTAAATCTCAAATTAGAGGATTTTTTTTGCAAAAAGCATCATATTATAAGAAAAGGCAAAACAATGATATTCAAAAATTAGAAACAAATGTGAAGCTACTCGAGAAAGAACTGATTCAGAATTTTAATGCTCAAACAGAGAAGAAAATGTTGAAATGTCAAAGGGATCTCTTCTTGCTGCATAATAGTAGAGCAACACTTCAGGAGCATAGGTGTTTAGTGAAATATGCCAATAATGTTCAAATACCGTCAAAAGCATTGGCAAGGATTATAAATCAATTGAAAACAACTGTACATATTTTGGAAATACAATGCAATGACACAGTGTATGCTAAAACTGAGGATATTATTGATATTTTCAAAAAAATCTATACCAAGGTTTATGAGGGTCAAATTGATAGATCTATACATAAACAGAATAAAAGATTCTTGCAAAAAATTAATTTTCCAAAATTAGAAGAGAGTCTGCAAGGTGATCTGATTAAACCTATATCTTCAGAGGAAATAGTATATGTAATTCAACATATGAAAGTACATAAGTCACCAGGTCCTGATGGTTTGACAGTTGAATTTTATAAAGAGTTTGCTGATAGTTTTGGTAAAATATTGTCTCATGTATTTAACTACATAATCAGAAATAAAATTATTGACCCTCACCTTAATGCGTCAAAAACAATCTTTATACATAAAGCTAATTCAGACCCCCAAAGCCCGGATAATTACAGGCCAATAGCATTAATAAATGTGGATATGAAAATTCTAACTACCATTATAGCATGTAGATTAAAAAAGATTATGATCCATTTAATTTCTAAGGAACAGGCTGGATTTATGGCAACTAGACAAACTAGTGATAACACACTTACACTACATAATATGATGATGTATGCTAAACAAAACAACTCTAATATTTATGCCCTTATAATAGATGCTCAGAAAGCATTTGATAGAGTGGATATAAACTTTTTGTTTGATGTGTTGCCTTATTTCAATATGCCACAGGAATTTATTCAGATACTACAAATATTATATAGTAATCCATATACTACGTTATATATTAATATGAGTTATTCTAAAAGAATACAGATTAAAAATGGTACACGGCAGGGTTGCCCTTTGTCCCCCTTATTGTTTAACCTTTATTTAGAACCTCTATTTTTATATAGTAAGCAAAATCTGTATCATAATGCACCAATACTTTATAGGAATAAATTAGTAATGTCGGCATTTGCTGATGATCTTATTATTTATTGTACAACCCCAATTTCTGATAGTGAAAAGATATTAAATGTTATAAACAAATTTTCAGAAGTCTCTAATTACAAAATTAATTTGGAAAAAACTAGTATTTTCCCGTTAAGAATCCCTAAACCTTTTTCATTAATGTCCCTGGTGGGGAAGATATCATGTAAAGAAAATATCAAATATTTGGGTATTAGCTTCTCTACGGATAATAAGGACTTTTATAGTAATAATATTAAATGAGTATGGGAACTAATAGTAGCTGATTGTGGCAGATGGAGGAATTTAAGACTACCGGTATTGGCAAAAGTATCAATAGTGAAAATGAATATATTACCATGAATGTTGTATATCTTTAGGTCTGCTCAAGTATCAATTACAAAGACAGTTTTTAAACAAATTCATAAATATCTAGCTAAATTTATTTGGGAGCCAAAGAAAACTAGAATATTGTATGAGAAGTTAATGACCCCGAAGAGTAGAGGAGGACTTGAGTTACCGAATTTTGAAGTATACTATTTAATTGTGAATGCCAACAGGTGTTTAAAATTGCTAATTACGAGGTAATTAGTACAAAGTGGATACCAACTTGGGTGGTCTTGAATTACAAGCATATTCTAGATCGGAACATAAATCCTAAAGCTTTACCCTTTTGGATAAAAGTAGTTTGATAAAGTATGGGATTATGGACCACTTAAAAACATATGTGTCATCTTTGCAAAATTTATTCCAATCAGTAGACTTGTTGCAATATATGATGGTTTTTCAGCCTTTCCATAGGAATCCCAATTTTAAACTAAATAATCAGTTGATTGATCTTAGTAAATTCCCATTAATAGTTAATTTGACTCTGATTGATGTTTTTAATAAATTTCATTTATCGGCTTCGCAAGTTAGACAGGAATTGAATCTTCCTAAGAGTTATATGGTTGTCATGAGACAAATCAGAGAACTTGCTCTGAGTCATTTTGAAAACTTTAAACCGGTAGTCGGAATTGTGGATAAATGCTCTGAATTGTGGCAGGCTCTCCAACAGGAGGTCAAATTTATAACAACAACAAATAAATTAATTAAAGATTTAAAATTCCAGGATAAAATTCTGTTGTCAGGGTATTGGGTAAACAAAATGACAGTAGCAGATAATCAGGTATTAAAAGCTATTGATTTAACAATAAAATCGGTCTCTTTTCAAAAGTTGATGTATACGCAGTTGATGATTTGGAATAATGCTTATTATACTCGTCTTAGGTTACATAAATTTAATCCTAGGAATTCTCCAACTTGTCCATATTGCGCAAATCAAATGGCGGATCTTCTTCATATGTTCTGGAGCTGCAAGTGTATATATAAACTTTGGAACTCTCTTAGAACACAACTACAAAAGATGGGTTATCAAAGTTCAACGTTATTATGGGAATTTATGATTCTACATGTTCCTCCAAGAGAGCTCTCTAGGTCACAAACCATAATATGTATGAATATTTTTTTGCTGATGAAGTTATATATAGCTATAAATTGGTTAGAACCAGACAAGACATCATGGGATAATTTCAAGCTTGTGGCTATAAAGCATATATTAGCACATAAATTACTCCTGAAGCAAAGTAACAAAAATATTAATAACCCGAAAATATGGGAAAAGGTTTTTAACATTATATTAGCATAATACTGTCATTAGGAATATATTAAAGTTTGGATGTATATGTGTAGGAAACAATGTTTTGAAAACATGTATGTTATGTATGGACGCAAAGTACTTCTACAAATGTTTTGGCTTTGTTTTTCTTCTCTGGTGTCTTCTTTTTTGGATTAATGACGATTTTTATATGGAAGCATTTCATGTACATAATGTATATAGTTTTGATAGTAATAGTAGTGAATTATGTGTGTGATTTTATTGTATTTTGAAAATATATATCAATAAAAATTTATTATGGAAAAAAAAAACTCCTTTTGAAATTAAAGCCTCCAACGCAGCTGATGAAATTCCTCCTTTGTTTCCAAAACTTGCTGCAGACTCAGTGGCATATCCCATTAGCATTCTAAATAACAGATCTGTTCAAGAATCTAATGTCCCTGACCTTTGGATAAAAGCAATCATCCTAGCAATTCACAGAGGTGGCTCCTCTAATGACATCTCAAAATTCCATCCAATCACTATACTTCCCCCTATCTCTAACATTCTTGAAAAATGTGTGCAAAAACAGCTACTAGACTACCTACTAAAATACAATATTCTTTCTTCTACACAGCATGGGTTCTGCCCAGGATATAGTACATATTCAGCATTAATTTCCTTCCTAGACACAGTAAATAAGGCCCGTAACTCAGAAAATAGTGTCACTACCCTTTATTTGGACTTGTCAAAAGCTTTAGACATTATCTCTCACCCTTTGCCCTTCTCCTAGCTCTCTATTATAGGTCTATCTCCTCAGTCCATTAACCGGTTCAAGAGCTATCTTTCCCATAGGAAGCATGCCATTAAATGGCAGAACTCTATTTCCACTTATATTCACAACCCCACAGGTGTGCCTCAAGGCTCTATTTTAGGCCCTCTTTTATTCAATATTTTCATTAATACCCTCCACCAAGCTATTAAACAGGGCTCACTTGTCCAGTACATGGATAACTCTACCATAGTCTGTTCAGCCCCTAACAGAAATACTCTCATGCAATCCACCCAAGCAGCCATTTTTACTGTGGAAAAATGGCTTCACAAAAATCCCCTCTTTAAATCCTCAAAAGACTGAACTCATGATATTTACTACTAAGAAAAATTTACCTATTAATAAAGACACCTTTGAAATCTTATCTCTCAGCTCAACTAAGATTAAGTTAGTAACACATACCAAACTGTTGGGGGTAAGAATCGATGAAAACCTCAAATTCAATCTTCACATTCAAAACAATATCAACAACACTTATAAAAAACTTGGGCTTCTCTACAGGCATAACAAGTTCCTCTCCCACCCATCTAAACGTACTCTAGCTCTTGTTTTCTTTTGACATCTCTAACTTATGGTGCTTCCATCCTAACCAACCTACAATCATCACTGGTATCAAAACTAGAATCATGCTATAACAAAGTTGCTAAGTTTGCAACTAACAGTCACCACTCCACACACCACTGTATATCCCTAAAAGAACTACAATGGTTAGAACTCCCACTCTATCTACTTCTCCTAGCTCACTACCACACATAAACTGATTTACAAGTCCCAAGACTGCCCTGAACTCATCTCCCTCCTCACCCTATAATAACCCAGTTAGAACTGTACAATCTGAACATTAGTTTCTTCTCCAAACTCATAAACCAAAACTATCATCAGGCAAATTCTTGCACTCCTGGAATGCTGCCAAGATCTGTAATAACCTACCTCTCTCTGTCCATCTACAGCAATGCCCCACCAACTTTAAAAGTGCTTTACATAACCACCTTCTCTCCAAGTGGTTATGCAATTGTGGTGTCACACAAATTGACATCACTTAACTCTTCCCACAGAATGCTGGAACATAAAATCTTTTCTCCACTTTCTCCATTTCCCTTTCCTTACCTCCCTCTCTTCCCTCTACTTCTCTATCTCGCCAAACCCTCCTCCTCCTACTTCTTCTTCCTCACTTCCCTACTTCCCTCTCTCCTCTCGCCCCTCTCTTTACACTACCGTTTTTCTTTTGTCTCCTCTCTCCTTCTCTAACTAAAAGAACTCTCCTCTCCCCATTGTTCCTTATTGCCTCCCTCTTGCCTCTCTCACCTCTCTTTTCACTGTCCTCATTACCTCATTATTCTCTCTCTCCATTTCCTTTTTTTTCTCTCATACGTCTCTTTTCTTCCCCCCTTCCTACATTCACAGTGCTACATATTCCATCCAATGAACACAGTGTCATATTCCTTTGTCTCTGAGTGCTTGCTCTGTTTAAGACTAGCTGCTTCCTTGTAATTCTCTTTACTCCATCCTCAGTCCTTCCCTTTCTTGTCTCAGCACAAATCATGCTTTAATTCCCATGTAATCCTTGAATTTTGTATATTACTCTCTGTATATTCTGTCTAGTATTACTACATGGTATATTGTTATGTGGTTTAAGTAGTGACCAAATTATTTGTACTCATTTATTGTGATTTTCTTGGAATTTTATGTAATTTGTACCTCTTACTCTGTTGGAGCTTTCCTCCCCAGGCTTCCACTGAAAATGAGCTATCCTGGCCCAGTGGACTTTCCTGGTAAACAAATGCCAATAAATAAATAAATAAATATTACAGGCAAGAGATAAGCTGAACTTACAAAAGTTTGGAGTTAACGGTGAAAAAAAGAAGAAATTAACCCATATTTGAGTAAATTACAGTAAGTACATAATGAGGAAAGCAAGTGGAGAAAATAGGAAAGTGTATAAGCAACAGCACAATATTACTAGATTAGAAAGTGTAAATAAAGTTGATATGAATAATAAACAAATGCCATGTGATTTAAAGAGGATATATAAGCAATGCAATTTATAGCAGAAACCAATTTCTATGTAAGAACTGGAAAAAAAAGCAATTATGGAATGAAGGCTAGAGTCACTACCTACAGAGGATGGTCTGTTCATTTTATGGAATTATGTTAAGGGAAGAAAAGTAAAAAAAAAGTTACCTATGCTGAACGCATGACTTATTAAAGATGTCAACAGAAAATAAATTGGTAAGAGTATTATTAAACTAATTTGGAAAAAGGAGGAGAAGAAAAATTTAAAAAAATCGGAAGTGTCTTTCACTATATAACATAGATTATAATATATTAATGTTTTTTTTAAGAGTGATTTACTGTTAGAGTAAATAAGTTAATGGTGGACTGTGTGTGTGTGTGTGTGTGTGTGTGTGTGTGTGTGTGTGTGTGTGTGTGTGTGTGTGTGTGTGTGTGTGTGTGTGTGTGTGTTTGTGTGGAGTAAAAGGATAGTAAGGAAGTATTATTTTAATAAAGTAAGTGGTAGAATATATTACTGAAGAAAAATAAGAGAGAAGGTTTAATTGTGTGAGATTTTAAAAAAAGTCTTATAACAGCATTAGTCATAAAAAAGTATGGGAATGGTGGAAGATAACGGATTTGCAATCAAGGCTATAAAACATGTCAAATCAATATATGAAAATGCAAGAACTAAGATGATAGTAAAAGGGTGGATATGCAATTAAACTAAGCTAGAAAAAGATATGAAACAAATATTCCCCATGAATGAACACCATTATTTATGTAGAAGTCATGAGTGCTATCAGAGTTTCTTTAGACATTTAGTTAAAGGCGCTTACATTGTATTCAGGGAACAGTTTACTTTCCAGTATCTATGAACTACACGGATGATGTAGAACTACACAGATGTTGGAGAATTATATAGATGATGTAATAATAATGCTAAGAAATAAAGAATGAATAAGTACAGTGATGGAGATTCTTAGATATTAGGTAATCCAGGTTTGAAGCTAATCAAGGAAATAAGTTAAGGGTATGGAGTCTTATTAAAGATGTGGGGTTATTTATTTTTTGAAAAAAGAAAATTAAGTTTTGGGAAGTATCTTGTTGATACAGAAAGCTGGTGATAAATCAATGCAAAGAGTTATTGCAGGAATCAGGAATCAGAAAGATTCCATATGCATAGTAGATCTATGGTTTATATTTTGATAAAAAAGTGTATTTAGTACATTGAGTTATTTAAGAAAATTTATGAGGAGTTTGTATGATAGTGCTTTGGAGAGGGAATTATTAGAACATTTTTACATCATTTGGGGATAAATATATAATCCTGTTAAAAGGAGAATAGTATATAAGGAAATGAAAAAGTTGATTAGAGACAATCAATCCCATAATTTTTCCTTTCTCTGTGCATTTCTGTTGGAATAAAGAGTAAACTTAATAAAGGGGAGGAGTTGGGGTTTGGCATAATGGTTAAGGTGTTTACAGCCATAAAATACAGGGTTTCATTCTCACCTTTGGAGGGATTTGGTTAGGCTTAAAATGGCCTACAAGGGCAGCTAGCCTAGTACTTAACTATGAACTATGAACCTATAAATTAGTACCTGGTATCATGACCATGGCTTTAAGCTCTTTGTGAAACAAGAAATCACTGCACCTACCACATATATGATATGCCCTTCAAAGTGGATTCTGCTGTTGAGAACCTACAGACATTTGCGAACACTGAACTCTTGTTTGACTGACATGAATTAACTGCTGTCAGGAAGTTAGTCTAACTGGTCAAGCTAATTACTACAGACATATCCTCCAGTTCCAAAGATGTATTACTGTAGTCCTCTACTTATCCCTAATTAGGCCAATAAGAGAATGCAGTGTACTCATTGGTATGTTCCTAGCCAAACACATCAACATACTTGAAAGGCCACTGAAGAATCTAATACAGGAGTTCCCTAAAGTAGTCACACTGAATAACAGTCCTGCCACTTTGCTCCATCTCCTGCAGCCTTTTGTGCAGTGATTTCTGCTTGACCATCAAAGCAATAAAGATCCTTGTACTTCTTGACTTTGCATTTTCAAAAAAAAAAGCAGTAGTAGATGTATAACACCATTAGACATAGACATTTTACATAGACACACATGTAAACTATTTAAATAACAGAGTATCCTGTTAAAATGAAAAGTCTTTCTGGTATAGGTGCTGCTCCATGTGCATGTCAGTAGTGGTACTGCAGGCAGTGCATGATTAAAGAAAAGCCAGTAGCCTGCAATACCAACATGGTCATACTGGTGGATCTGTACTGCAGGGTACAAGTAGAATTGCGGGGTGCCAAGGGCCACAGGTATTCATAGTCATTGTTTATATCAGCATTTAGGCAATGACATATTAGTACAGCCTCACCACATGCTGTCCTTGAATTTTTCCAAGTTGCTAATGCATGCATGACAGACATTTTATATGTCTGTCATGCAAGCATTACCACTTCTGATCTACATGTCATGGTGATGGAATGGTGACTTTCAGAAGACATTGATGGCTATGTGGCTGGTTTGTTAGAGGTTTAGCTAAGGCTGGGAATAGATAATAAACATAATTTATTTAGAAATGTTTGAATATCTTAATCTTGTCCACAGATAGTGTCTATTTCATTCAGTTTCAGTGCTGTAGTAACACTGGAGAGTCTTAGAAGCATTCTTGCTTTTGATGTGAGAGGAAACTTGGAGGCAGAACAGGATTTTCATTATCAAGACAGGATGACAAAATGCTACCTCAAACCATTCAGAATCTCACTGAAACTCTGTCCAGTGGTTTGATGAGGAAGCATCTGGTCTGTATTGTGGCTATACTACATAGTTCATCAGAATGTTATGCATGGTTCTAATCAAGTCTGCTGGAATTTTTGTCATAAGCATGAAGCTCACGTGGTCAAGCATAGCATTTGTGCATTAATCCATGCATTACCCACACTTAAACCATGCAGTTAACCTGATATACCATGCTTCTAATTTAGTACTTGGTTTGGCATTTTTAAGCTACCTTTTAAATTAGATTTTCACTTTAAGTGCATGAGTGTGACAAGCTCCATGATGTAAAGGGAGCCTTAACTATGACCTAGATGACCATGAACTGAACATTTTTCTGAGTGGTTGGGTGATCAACAAGGGCAGATGAGGTGTGATGGCCTTTGTCAGTTCATGCTCCTTGGTCAATGGAGATGGACTGAATCTCCATTGTACTGTGGTCTAGTAGAAGCTAAGGTCATGTCCAGATCACAGCATACATTTACATGCTCCAAGAGCTGCAAACATTATAGTCAGGGGTCTATACATGCTGTGCATGTGTATATATCACATATTGCTATTATGTATTACCATATTGGTAGCAATCATGCATGTCATAACCACAAAAAAGTGTCTTTAAGGCCTTAAGACACAGAGCTTACCTCTTCACTAATTTGCCTAATGAGTAAAATGTAACACTGGGACTGCTCTCTAGCTATAAAACCTGTGAAAATGTGGGTCCACCCAGAAACAAGGATGAACCAAGTATGGATGGGGATGAAGAAAGATTGCTGGAATGAGCCTGATCTAACAATAAGAATTGCAGATTAGGAGGTTGGCATAATGGTTAAGGTGTTTACCTTACAGACACAAGGTGCAGGGTTTGAGTCTCACCTGGGATAATTAGCTAGCTTAAAATGGCCCAGAAGGACAGTTAACCTACTAGTAATCTATGAAGCTATGGTGAGGAATAACAGATCAAGCTCCTATATCTGATACCTATATGATGACATCTGCTAGTTGTCAGCTACCTCAGCTAGTAGTAAGCTGGCAAGCTCCGATTAATGAATGGGTTCAGGATTTCTAGGAGGAGAACCTGATGGCTGGCATTTATGAATGGGGAAGCAAATTAAATAAAGTTCTTGAATATTAGTTTAGGTGTGAAGCTTTTTTCTGTGCAGGAGCCATACCTTTATAAGGGTCTATTTTACCTTATTGAAAAATGTCTTCATTGACCAATAAAAAGCAAATCCCCAAATCTTCAAATAGCGACTTCAGTGAATTTTTCCCCAGGGGAAAAAATGCTTGACCATCATTGGGAATTTGCCCTTTTCTCTACTGTAGTGTGATCTCGGAGTTGGTATATTTAGTTAGGGGGGTGGGGGGCAAAGCCTCCCCTCATTGTGGGTTGTGGAAGTGAAGCCTCCCACTTTGTAGGGTTTGAAAGTTTATTTGGTTGTTGGTTGGCTAAGTGATTTTTTTCCCCCTGAGAAAAAATTCACTGAAGTGGCCGTTCAGAGATTTGGGAGTTCACTGTTTATTGGTCACAAAGAGGCGTTTGATGAAGATGTTTTTCAATAAGGTAGTATAGACCCCTTTATAAGGGTGTTTACATTACATTAATTTATTTTTTCAATATGTATATAGTCTTTAATTTTTTACTGTTCATTGTTATGTTGAGTTGTGTGGTGCATCTTAGCTATTATGTCTTGCAATGTCCATAAATACTGAGCAAGTGTTACAGATTAACCAGTAGTCATGATAAGGCTATAGAAGTTATTTCTGAGTAGTTTTTGCTATTTTTCAGAGCGGCACAATTTTGCTTATTTGCTTGTTTATCTATTTATTGTGTGATACTGCTGTTGTTTTTGTGTGCTTCTCCTTCCAACAACTGGATGTGTTGCCATGTTTTAATATTTGTTTCACTTTTAGTGCATGCATTCCTTTATATTGTGATTCAGAAGTAGTTGAAAGAAGTAACATTTAAAACTTTTTCTTTTTTCAGAGTACACTCAAACTAAACTAACCTGTTAAAATAGTGTATTTAGGCATCCTTTGCTAATGACCACCCAGTGTAGAGTATTTTGTGTCACTCAGTTGTATTTGTTCCTGCAGATGAAAACAGACAATGAAGTGTAGATGCATTGTCTGACGTTTAATAAGTCTGCCTCTGACTATGTTTTTAGTGGGCTACGTTTGCAGGTACTGAGGAAACAATGTGTTAGCTTCTACTGGACTTGAAGTCAAGACAAGAAAAAGATATTTTAATAATATATGTTTTTCACTTAATAAGTGATGCTAATAGACATTTTTTTGATGAATTATCATTTCTAGTGCTTACAATTCAACTTGGTATGATATGTTACTTTTATAAGTCACCAACATTGCAAGGAACATCAGGAATTTATACATTAAATGGTAGACCCAAAAATTATGCACTAGCAACCTTTTTCATTATTAAGGTTTTCAAGAGATTAAACTGGTGGACTTATGTTTCCATGGGATTTATTTGGTGAATTGCTTTACTGGCAAATGCTAACTAAAGAGTATTTTTTCTTAAATATCTTTTTATTGAATATTTTTACTCATAAATGCAAAAAGAAAAGGATAAACAGGACACAACATAGGAAACTGTTGATGTTACACATTGTTTGACATGGGCAAGTTATTAAACTAGGTATAAACACACTGTACTGAATAAAATCAGATTTGCTAAGCGTACAATAATGATTTATCATGAAGTTATGCTTATGTTACGGCTTAGTCAGCATATTGTTCTAAGACAACAATTCACTTGTACATTATGTAACAAATGAGAGCATAACTTGAAAATAACATCAACCTAAATGAAATACAAAAAAGCTACACTACTACGCTATATATATATATATATATATATATATATATATATATACAAAAAATGTTACCTTATTTAATGGAATTACTACTTTTAACTAAAAGGTGTGTTTACTATCCATATGAATTTACATTTGCTTTGCCATTTATGATTGAATATCAATTAAAGCTTTGGAATAGTTCTGATAATATGTTTGGTTCTTTTGACTTTTTGTGTAAAGTTTCTTAGCCAATATATGCTTTTTTGCCATGTTCTTGTATATTGATCAAGATAATTTGGATCTGTCCATCCAGTTTTTAGCTATGTAAAAGTTTAATAGGGTGTATAATGTTATTGTAATGTGTTTGTTGAGACTGTTATTATTTTTGAAATTATGTAGTATTGCTTTCTTCCACGACAAAGTAGATTTTAAGTAGCCTGTTTTTTCTAAGAGGAATCTCAGTGAGCACCACAGTTTATAAACTGTTTTACAACTCCAGAAGATGTGGAAGATATCAGCTTCTTTATTAGCACAAAAGGAACAATATGATGACTTAGATGAGTTAAATTTCTTAAGGTGTACAGGTGTATGGTATACATTGCTAAAGATCATAATATGGGTGTAAATTAGCTTCTTAAATGGTGTCAATTTCATAGTATTTCCAATGGTTAATTCCTTCTCATTATCTGTCATGTTGCTACCTTTTCCTTCCCAATACTTTGAGAATAGGATTGTATTTTGAAATTTAACTTTTACTATTAATTTATACGTATTTGAGAGCATTTTTTTTTTGTGCAAAAGTAACTTTTAAATTTGTTGTGCTGAATTAATATCTTGCTCAATTATATCAATATCCTTGGTTATATTGTTAACTAAGTATAGGATCTGTTTAATTATCACATTATATTTATTACTTGCTCTAAGTAAGTTCTTGATATTTTCCATTGAAAGGTTCTGTAATTTGTAGAAGTCCCATACTGTATAATTTTTTATTAATGGGTATTTATCTAGGTTTAACATTGAATTTGTTAGTTTTATATCAGGGTTGTTATGTATTGGTTGTTGAAGAATAATTGTATCCTTTAGATTTATTGATATTAGTAATTTCTTGAAAATTTCACATTTATTAATTAAAACTGGGTGAATTTTTATTGTCTTAAGAGTTTCTTGATTTAAGAAGGGAATCATTTTTGGGTTAACATTAGATGTCATAATATTTTGGTGAAATAATTTAATCCATAATGGGTACCATTCATTACATAATGGGTCGTAGTTTGCTATTTGCATAATGTGAATAGCACTAATACTTTCATGGTACAATTTAAAATCTGTAAGGCTTAGACCTCCTTTTTCTTTTGGAAGTATTAGTTTATCGTCACTAATTCTTGTATGTTTTGGGTACTCTATGAATTTTGCTAGTCAAACTTTTATTTTTATTAAAAAAGGTAGCTGGAATTTTCATAAAAGTGGCATTCAGCTGGTATAAAATCTTAGGCAATATGTTCATTTTGACAACTGAAGCTTTCGATAAGGTAGAAAGTTTGAGCTTTTCCCATTTGTTAATATTACCGACTATAGTGTTCCAAGTTTTAAATATGTTGTTATTGATCATATCTGTTTGTGTATGGCTAACAATTATAACTAGATATTTCAAAGTATATTGCACTTTCACATTAGTCTCCGGAAAATAAAATTCCTTATGATGCAGGGGGTTAAGTGGATATATAATTGACTTATTGGGATTAAATGCATAGTTTGATACTTGAGAAAACTTATCTATGGACTTTAAGATTTTGCTTAAATCAGTATTGGGATATTAAAAGTAAATATTCAGGTCATTGGCAAAGGCTGTGTATTTTATTTGGGTTTTAGATACTGAAACAAGGTGGTGGTAAGTTCTCTGACTGATTAATAATAATAACGATACTAGATATAAATTGAACAGGTTTGGTGAGAGTGGGCAACCCTGTCTGGTACTAAAGAATATTTCAAACACAGGTTTTGTTACGGATCTGACTGACTAGCATTAAGAAACCTTTTTCTAGTTTTCTTGAAATTTACAAATTGCTCATATATAAGACATCTGAAACAAATTAATGACAGGACACTTTTCTGGTCCCATGCATTTTAAACAGTGTATGAGTTTAATGGAAGCAGAAATAGTCTATTATAAGGATTAGTTTCACAGTGAATATTATACATTATTCTACATTTTGGGTGCTTCATTTGGAAAGGGAGCTGATAAGATAAACAGTTTTCCATCTCAGAATGAATAATGTCTTAATATGTAAAACTGTATTAAGAATTTTAATGTTTATTTCCATTATAAGGCATTTTTCAATTTAAAAATATTAGCCCTTTTCGTTCAAGTGGTAGGAAAAGTAAACTGTACCGAAGACTTCTATTATTGCAACACATATAATATCACATGAAAGAGTGAACAAGCTTCACATGTTTTCTTTGCACTACACTCTTTTAAAGGCCCTTGATATATATACACAGACACACACACACACACACACACACACACACACACACACACACACACACACACACACACACACACACACACGCACACACTTGGGTCTATTTCACTAAGTCGATTGGCAACAATATTGCACATCATAACATGGAGACAGTATGATTGAAACCCACAACATGGAAAATGAACAACAAAATCACTTGCTTTCATAGGAGGGCAAGCCCCCATGAACCCCCATATCCCCTGCTAATTACATATACCAAGTCGGAGATTGCATCACAGTGGGGAAAGGGCCAAACCATGAGACCCACTCTTCTGAGCTCTCAAACAACAGCAATACCATGCACTTTATAGGCTCACAGGCAAATACTAGGCAATCAGTCTACAGACTATTACAAGCCTAGCCAATAAGCAAAATTCAGAATCAAACCCTGTACTTTGTATTTGTATTTGTAAAGTAATGACATTTACGATTATGCTAACCTACCCTGAAGGGGATTTGCAGGACAAATTCCCATGGCCATGTAACTGTTATTACTTGGTTGAATTATCCACGTCATATGTGTTGAGTAAGACAGTCCAGTCTGTTAACACACACACATACACACACACACACACACACACACACACACACACACACACACACACACACACACACACACACACACACACACACACACACACACACACTAGTTGCACATTCCCAGATATGAACATGTGCCTATTTAAGTCCACATATTATAGAGCTCTACATTAACTGCTGATACCACAGGACCAATTTTACACCTTATTCATGTGTGCTAACCCTAAGTCTATCCCTACCATTGCTCCTAACCCTAACTCTAATTCTGTTGATTATGTTACTAAAAACCCTTTCCCTAAGAGTATTACATATCAAGACAAAACGACACATAATACAAATAACACCAAGAAGGTACAACACTGAATCCATCCTTTTATCTTACCCTAACCCATGAACACTCAAAGATGTATACTACTTGCCATAATGCTGGCTTGCACATTTTCAAAACCACTACCTTTTCAGTCAACCTTTACTTTTCCTGCATACTCCTATATACCTGCTCTGTATAAAGCTTGAATTCAACCAAATATGATTCCCACAAATGTGTGGTCACTCATTTATGGTTCTCAAATTTGTATTTTCTACCACACAAGTAATAACTATATATCTATATATCTGTATCTATCTATCTATCTGTCTATATATATATATATATATATATATATATATATATATATATATATATATATATATCAAATGATCAAGTTTTCAGAAACTCGAAATTCATACAGTGGAGACCATATGACCAAGTTTTCGAAAACTTGAGCTTCAAAATAGATAAAACACCCCTCACAAAAATCTACCTTTTTTATGTTTTTGCAGGGGGTAACCACCCATGTGGGGGGCTGCAACTCTGAGATTGCACTACAGTGAGGAAAAGAGTAAATTTCCCAATCCACACTGTATCGCAATCTCCATTCAAAAGTTTTGGGTTTTCAAAAACTCGATCATATGGTCACGACCATATGGAGTTCATGTTTCTGAAAACTTGATCAACTGATAGGGATGTGATAGGGACTCATATATAAATAAATATATATATATATATATATATATATATATATATATATATATATATATATATATATATGGGAACACTACTAAATCTCGAACTTTTGAAATCTTGAATTTCAAAAGCTCGAGACCATGTAGCCGAAACCACACATTACCAATAGGCCAGAAGCGCGAAATTCAAAATCCCGATGGTAAGGGATTTTGAGTTAGCGCTTCTGGTGTTGCGGTTCAGGTAGGTATGTGTGTGTAAGTGTGTTTGTGAGGGGCTTTAGTGTGTGTGTGTGTGTGTGTGTGAGGGGCTATAATGTGTGGGTGTGAGTTTGCCTTGTGTGTTTGTCTGTGCGATCTCGGAGTTGGAATATTAAAGTCGGGAGTGTGGGGGGCACAGCCCCCCCACATGGGGGGGTAGTGTAGGGTGGTTTGTTTGGTTATGGGGGGAGGCTGGGTATATGTTTGTGTGTGTGCTGTATGTATGTAGTACTTTCGCGATTTTGAATTTCGTGCTTTTAACATGTCGGTAATGTGGGGTTTAGGGATTATGGTCTCGGTATTGTGGGCTTCGGGATTGTGTAGTTTCGGTATTAAGTAGTGATTCCATATATATATATATATATATATATATATATATATATATATATATATATACATATATAGTTGCCATTTTTTACCTTTCATTTCACTTTCAGGAACAAATACAAGTGAGTGTCACAAAATATTAGATGTGACTAGACTCCATTTTTGAACTGGAATTTGATTGGCTACCCTTGCTCGGGTTTGCTTTTATTTGCTATTTTTAGCTACCATTGTATGAAACTGTTTTATAACATGTGATTCCAGCTACTGGAGATACATTTTCCAGGGCTTCTTTCTTTTAGCTCAAAAGCTCTGCCAACTTTTCTTTTTTTCTTTTTGTCATATTGGAGTTATCTTTGAATGGATAATTAGAAATTACTTAGTGTAAAATCCAGTAAGACCAATGTTCAGGCAAAAGCTCTTATGCTGATTTTACTTTTTACTACTCGATAAAACTTTATTTATTTGACATTTGTTAACCGGGTTAGTCTGACTGCTGGGCTGTAGAGCCCTTTTTCAGTGGACACTTGAGGAGAAAAGCTCCACAGACAAACAAACACAAAACAAATCATCATACAATATTAACATGCAAGTGTTTATACACAGGGGAAACAGAATACAGCTTATAACTGAACATGTTAGAATACAAGAGTAATACTGAGGGTTTAAACAGCCATGGTACATGTTAAGTACACAAAATATAATATGAAAAGTTAGATTCTAACAATTACCATCTGAGAGAAATTCAAGGTTGGTACAATATCATAAAGAACCCAAGCAAATAGAAACACCACCACGAATCCAAAAAATGACAAAATGTGGCTGATAATCCAAGAAACGCAGCTCCAATGTTAACAAATCAATAATCAATAATTTAATAGCAAGATGCTTCACAAAACACGTAGAACACGAAAATTCACATATAAATCCACAGTTGGTAAAGGTTGAGCGCTTTCATCTGCTACCACAGATT
>NC_056727.1:237056581-237084081 GCF_019279795.1 Protopterus annectens
AGTTCAGCATTTTCAGTTTAGTTATTTTCATCTCGGCAAAATAACGTTCATAATTTTAGTCCTTGCAAAACAAACTTCCCTCATGGCTACCTGTATGAATGTTCCTTTGTTATCCATCACCTGATCAAGGAATGACTGCATCCAGGTTGTTCTCTCTCACTAAGAAAACAGATGGGCATCAGAGTTCCTGCCTCAGCAAGGAAAAATGAGCAGCCAGGACCATGGCTAAATGTTTGGCAGGTACAGGGGATAAAAATATATATAAAAAAATGATTGTACCCTGTTTGATGTTCCCATATGCATTTAGTGTCGCCTGGATAGGTAAGCTCCTTGATACATATTTCTTTCTCAAATTTCCATCATCTTTAGTTAACTATCTACACTACTATATCGTCTATCTTTGCCCATTTACCAGAAATATTTTTCAGAGAAACTTCCTTCCTTACATAAATATTTTGTATCATTTCCTCCTGTATTGCACTCTTTCATTTCTAGGTACTTTATTTCCTAACCTTTTTCAAGTAAGTCCTCATCTTCCCTTCATTTTGGATTTTCTGCTGTCACTTGTATGGTCTGTATTCAATTGCACTCTGCTTTGCTTTTACCCCACAGCATTATAATTAATCTAGTGATTTTTTGAATGTCTTCCTTAAGGTTTTGGTTAGTGATCCACAATAACTGCAAGTAGATTAAACATACCCCTGTCTTCCTGCACTCTCTCATTGAACTTATTCATCCTAGGCCTTGGTATTTTTCTAGCACTTCCATCATCATCATTATTAAAATAATCCTGGAGATGGGAGCATGCTTGTCTTTTCATTTCTGCTTTCACTTATCTGGACACCCCTGGCATTAATTTGCGTAGGTTATGCAGTATACTCAGTATCAGAACTTTGCGAGTATAATAATCACATCTTTAAATGTAAGCTTTGTTCACCATCTCCTATTTGATCTGCCAATAAATCCTCCTACTCATTAATTTTATTACTACCAAACAGGATTCTCTATTGCTACCAAGCTGGCATCTTAGGTGCTTCACACATCCCTTTCCACTTCTCTATAGTTTGTTCTATAGTACTCCTTTCGGTACTTATGTATTATCGCAACCACATTTGCAGCTTGACAAACGGCTGTTTTCAAAGGCACAGTCATGCCAACAAATGTTCTGAAAATCAATGGAAATGTATATCGCTGAGAAAGTTAGAAATAGGAAGTAAGAAACATTGTGCTTAATGAACAGAAGTGGCCCAACACTGTCTACTAATCATTGCAGGTACACCTTTTGCTTCAGTAATGTTAACTAGTTCCACATTGTGAGTAACAGAGAAGTGGGCAACACACCTCTGAATTCTCTCTTCAGCTTTTTGCAGAAACTGCACAGGTTTGTGTCCTTATTTATTTATTTATTTTGCCCTGTTGGCCTCAGTTCTGCTTTACAAACCACACTTTCAGCAGGTAGACATGCAAAAATTAAAAGGATCATGGAACGGCATTATGTGACTTATTCTGCATATACCTCTAATGTGATCACAGGGCTTGTTGTATCTCTAAAGTAGTAGGCAGTTGGTTTAATTATTTGTACTACTTCCCTCCCAACCATTTTCTTTTATTTATGTCTTTAGTGAGTCTTTCCTTGACAGCATTTGTTGCCAGGATAAAACGGAAGGTGCATTACGCAGATTGCGGCTTATACAAAGCAACATGATATAGTAGCGGTGAAGTGCAAACTTTTCAACAGCCACATTACCCTTTTCATTTTTTTTGAGTGATAACCCTGCATTAAATAACATTCAGTGTGAAAGAGAACACACTGCTTCACATTTCTACTGCATTAACGGTTACATTTGAACATTGGGAAGCAACTGGCATTATCGCCCAAATGTGGTTGCGATAATACGTAAGTACCCTCCTTTCATTTTGCATCTATTTCATTTTCTTTTTTTATTCCTAATTCACTTCCTCCTCCTGTACTTTTTCCTTCCATAGCATCCTTGCTTTACTGCAGGATCCTTCATACTAATTTTTTCACATCTCCTTCCTTCTCTTATTCCATATCCATTTCTTCCATCTCAGATCACTCAAATGTCTTCCTTTTCTATTCAGTACCCAGCCAGATAAGTACAAGGCCTAACCAAAGTGTCCCTCCAACTTCAAATGTCCTCGTTCTTTCCTTATTTCTTCCCTGATCAACATTTTATCTAATCTGCTTACTAGGTTTCTGCCCTTCCAGTTTAAAGTAATATGATTAATATGCTTATTTGCCTCAGTCCTTACTCACAAATCAAGTATATTCTTCATCATGCAGCAATTTCTTTTTTTTATATTAAAATGTTTTGCCTCTCTGGGAGTAATTTTATTATAGTGTAATTGTTTATGTGCCCTTCACATTCTTTGTTTTCTGGAACATTATTCTTCTGGTAGGATAATTCTTGGAAAATTGTATAAGATGATGACCACACAAACATACAACCAGTGTGCCAAAATGCTCTTATGACGTTCAGGTCAAGAATCTGTGAATCTCACCTGAAAATGGAAAAAAATGACCCTCTCTTAGAGACAATCTTTGGGATGCTGTTCACCAGAGAGCACCAAATGGTTGGATGACATGTAACCAGACCAGGTTCAGCTGAAAAAAAGCAGAACAGAGCTGCCACATGAGTTTACTACTTAGCAGTTGAAGTGTGTGTGTGTGTGTGTGTGTGTGTGTGTGTGTGTGTGTGTGTGTGTGTGTGTGTGTGTGTGTGTTTGGGGGGGTCAAGTGCAAAATAATCAAATCCCAAGTAGAAGCAAAACAGATTATGATGTACTAATTCCTGTTGCTGGAAATAAGCTTTCAAGACAATGTCACTCACTGCTAAAGCAAGAGCCATAGATTGTGCAGGGCCTTCGAAAAATGCTATCTGGATTTGGCTTGTCTTACTCTAAACCAGATTTCTTGATCAGGGAATGATCTCTCTCCTCCTCTTGAAGTTATCACCATCAGAGTCCTCATCTGGGTATGGAGATATACATAAGCCCCTTACTGAGTGTTGATAATTTTTGGAATTTGTGTCAGCAAATGTGTGAGTCATTTTAATGCGCTGGAATTTGCAGAAAGAAAAAAAATATATGTAGTGTGTTCACATGTGCTTAACATTTTTCAGATTATTTAGCCTTCTTACAGATTGTGCTTATAGTATATGATAAGGGGCTAGCTATGGTTTCTGTACTTCTACTGGGAAACTTTAATGTAGTGTGGAATGACAATGATACCTAGAGGGGCTTGACTGAGGGGAATGCATTGCCTCTCTTGAACCAAAATGGTGAACTGTTTTTTTTCTCAAAAATTGTTTTTATTTTTCAAATGCAATTGAATTAATTCCATAGTATTTCTACATAACATCTTAATTAACTATGTACACTATTTACATTAGACTGACACTATAACAGATCTTAATGTATACAGTTACTTTATAAGTATGTCCAATCCATTATCAGAGTGTCTGATCAGTTATTGTATAGTGTCAATCAACAATAAGACTTTTCCCCAAGGGTTGTTGATAAATGGCTTTGGATAAATTCTTAGTTCTTTAATTTTAATTTCCAGTAATGCTGTGGTCTTCAGTAGGCTGTAGAAGTCTTCCAAAGTTGGTATTGTGTTTGTATTCCATCTTCTTGTTATATACTTCCTTGAAATTGCAAGTATAGTCCATACTAGATACATGTTTGACCTATTCAAATGAGGACCTTTGTTCACATTTAATAATACAAGAGCTTTAGTTAAATAAAATGATTCATTAAATAAAGCTTGTAGAAAGTTAATAATACCATTCCAAAATGGCTTCATTTTAACACAATCAAAGAAAATGTGGTTCCAATCTGCATTGTGTACTTGCTCACATCTCCAACATATTACTTTTATGGGAGAACTAATTTTACTGATTCTGTCTGGGGTTAAGAATGCTCTGTGCAAGCATTTCCAATTAAAAACTTTCCAGTATTGTGTAAAGGATGTATATTTTATCGATAATAACATATTTGTTTTAATATCTTCAGTTAACTGCATTGAGTGCCCTTTTGATATATATTTCCAATATGAGGTTTTGGGTGCTGTTTTATAGTTTATCAATACTTTTTTAAAATTTTGAAATACTGTTTCCCATGTCAAAGTCATTATATATGATTTCATATATGTATTTCGTAAATTTAGGAATTATTCTTAAACCTTGCGAATATAACAGAATACTCTGTAAAGTTAGTTAGTCCTGCTGTGGAATTTTGTATGTTATTTTTATTACTTGCATATCTAAAACTTTTAGTTCTTTGATACATTGGAGCCAACAAACAAATTCTTTCTGTTCCCAGGACTTAATAATTTCTGTATATATTTTATGTGGAAAGTTCTTTGTGACTATAAATGGTGTTAAAAGATGAAACCAGATTTTTAAATCTATATTTGCACTAATAATTTTCCTAAATGAGTCAATGTAATAATTAATCATACAAGTTTTAGTGGGTTTAGTTATGTTATATGGTGAACTGTTTTTGAATTCTATGCTACTAAATGATTGTCCAAATCAGTCACCATAGCTGAACACAACAATACTCATAAATGTACTTAGTACCAGATCACTTTGGGTAAATAGTCATCTTTGTAATCATATCATCAGACCCAAGCTGCATCTTTCTGGACATTTCAGCCAAAAAAGAGCTGTTGACTGAAATGTATTATATAATTGGGATATTGGATGAAGGGACAAATGAAGCCAAAAACAGTACTGATGGAGATGTGGGGGTGTCTATGTGATGTATTTCATTGCAAGATATATTTAATTTTTACTTTCAGAAGATCTTTTCCCACTTCCTAGAGAAGTTGGAGATGTGGATTCTGAAGGGACTCTGTTTAACACCTACATACTTGAGGTGACTCCAAAGATAAAAGGTGGTTAGTGCTTGATATGGCTGTTGCACCAGGATATGGGAAAAAAACTATCTGGTTAAGGAAAAAGACCTCCAATGCAGTGTTGAGATGTTCAATGGATTTGGCTAATGGCTGTTGAAAATCCAGGCAGAGACTGTAGTACTTAGGGATGTAAAGGCCTGGATATTGGACCGTGTTGCTGAGTCAAACACTGATGCACTTCTAAATTTGGTTAACATGTCTGAGGAGGCTCAGACAAAAGTGGATAATGGAATTAAAAGCATATCAATACACTAGGTAACTATAACAGTTAAACATGTCTGTTATGATAGGACTGCAAGAATGAATGGACTCTAGCCAAAATGAAGAATGCCCTGAAAACTAGAGGGTGTCATGACTAAAATATATTTTCTATCTGTTGTTTGAAAGGTTTGGGCAGTAAGTACCTCTAGGTTATTAAAGTTGGGTAGTGGCCCCATTTTCAGAAAAGGGAACAGCGGGATATTCCAGGCTAAGATAGATCCCAGGTCACACTGTGTAGAATCCATGGAAATGCATATTATCAGGGTGCTGTAAACAGGATCATAAGATTGTAGGAGATTACTAGGCTAATAGCCCTGGGGCCCTTACAAGCGTAGCCAAGAGATTATCCCCAAAAAATAAACCTCAATCAGTGCCTGTAAATCTTGTCAGTGAGGGACACAGGTGGAACTCCTGGGACAAATTTGTGGTTTCCCATCCACTCATCAAGGTTTCTCTTGAAAAGGGTCAGTGAAGTACTTTGTTTGACATGTACAGAAAGTCTATTCCAGAGACAGGGCAGCCTCTGGGAGACAAACTTGTCTCTCCAGCAAGTTTTGTTAATGCCACATATTAGATTTAGGCCTTTCGATCTGGTAATGCTTGAGGAGTTAGACTTATAGATATGGATCATCTCTAGTAGAGCAGGGTCTGATATTGCCTTGTAGGTGAAACACAGATCACCTCTGAGCAATCTGTATGATACTGATTAGAATAATAGTGATTTGAGCCTATCCACACAGGACAGCTGTTGGAGGTCATGGATTTTCTTTTTGAGGTATGTCTGTGGCCTTTCCAGTTGGTGCAGGTATTTGGAGAAGTACGTACCAGATGGTGTGTTGTACTCAATTATTGGCCTAATGAGAGAGGAATACAAAGAGGTAATAACCTCCTTTTATTGGGTGCAATCCATTTACTTATGAGATGAACTAAGTAAAAGGCTTTTCTGACCACTGCCACTACATGATGGTCGAATGTGAGATTATTGTCAACCTACATACCCAGGTCTCTCACCACAGGTTGTGTGCTTAGGGGGTTTCTGTTGATGTGGTAATCAGTAGGGGCCATGTTTTTGCCAAATGGTATGATAATACATTTTTTTGCATTTAACTCAAGGCCATGACTTTGGCACCAGTCATTTGTTGCTGTGAGACCCTCTTTTACTATGTTAACATCATTTGGGGAACCAATGACAGCACCTAACTTACAGTTTTCTGCAAACTTGGTCAGCCACAGGCCTATTTTCTTTACCTGGACTGCTGATAAGTAGATGCCAAACAGTAGGGGTCCCAGGACAGATTCCTGGGGAACACCACTAGTGACAGGTCTGTTAGAAGCAAATATTTTCACCTTGGGTGTCCTATCGGTGATCCAGTTGGCCACCCACCTGATGAGATAGAGTTTTACCCCAAGTTGTGTTAGCTTTTTGATGATGCCTGAGTGGGGGATTGTGTCAAAGGCGTTGGCAAGTCAAGGTAAACTGTATGTACTGACTTTTCCTCATCCAGTGCCTTGGTGACAGTCTCAAAAAAGTCAAGCAGGTTCAACAGGCAAGAGCTGCACTTGGCAAATCCAAACTGGATGGAGTCAAGTGCTTGGAGATTGCCTATGTCCTTGTTTATGAGGTCCATAATAATACACTCCATGGCCTTACAGATCAGACTTGTCAAGCTAATGGGGCGATAGTTTCCAGGGTCAGTAGTGGCACCACCTTTGTGCAAAGGAATGACAATGGCAGTTCTCCACTCTGCTGAAATGAAGCCTGTACATAGGCTATGGTTGAGTAGTGTGCTCAATGGCAAGGCTAGTTCTTGCTGAAGATGGTGCAGAATACAGCCTGGCATACTATCAGGTCTAATGAATGCTGTGTTCTTTGCCTTGGATATGGTCTTTAACACTTGATGTGAGGTGCGGAACACGTATCAGGGATGTTGATTGGGCCTTTCGGGGGATGTTTGCACTGAACCTATTAAGAACTAACCCAGAACAAACCTGGGCTTTGCCATGGAGGCTCCTGATGTAACTGAAATCGGCTTTGTGGTTAGCCTTTGTTTCAGAGCCTAGTTTTGATTCATAACTGGCTTTAGAGGTTTCCACTAGTGATCTAATTTGCTTGTTGAGGCTAAGGAGGGAGTTTTTCTAATTGGGAATTTGTGCCTTTTTTACCCTTGGACAACAGTTTCTTCCTTTTGTTAATAGAGAATGTCCACCAGATAGGTTTGTGTTTCCTTGAGGAGCAGGTTTTAGTTCTGTTGGGTATGGCTGAGTCCATACAGTTGTACAGGTGCTTGTATACTGCACTGGCATACTGTTCAGCATATTTGTCTGCATCCTCTGAGGGGAGCGGTGGTGCAAAGCTACTGATACCCTCTCTTAGAAGGTTGTAGTCAGCTTTTGAAAAGTTTTTTAGCCTGCTTATGGCTGGGGAGGGGGTGGATGGACGAGATACATCGAATGAGACAGACTGATGGTCTGATCTCACCAGGGAATAAATTACTATGGGGGGGTGCAGTGGTAGCCCATGTTGGTGAGAACCACATCTAGAATATTATCTCCCCTTGTGGGGGATGAGACAAGCTGGTAGAGTGCGTTAGAACTGATGATGTCAAGGAATCACTGGGTGAGTGCATTAGAGCCGGAATAGTTCACCCAATCTGAGGTGGGGTGGTTGATGTCACCAAGGATCAGGGTGTTAGGTGGCACCTTGATGGAGTCAAATAGGTCCAGGTAGGAGGAGTGGGTGCCCTGAGTCATGGAGGGGGGTCTGTAACTGGCTATAACTTGGATGGGTGTCTTGCCAATTGTCAGTTGCACCTGGAGTAGTTCTAGTGCATCATGTTGGCAAACCAGTCTGAAGGTGTGCTTGTCTTTAATGAAAATAGAAACTCCACCACCCTCAGTCTTCCCAACCTCATTTTGGGGTCAAAATGTGTGGAATAAGGTCAAGTTTCTGTGACTGCACAGATGTCGGCATCTTCCAGTGCAAGGAGAGCCTCCAGTGAATGCATTTTCAGGTTAAGGCTCCTAGTGTTAAGCAGCTTAACCTTCACTTTGCTTTTTGACAGATCTTTTATCTTAGAAGTTTTCTCTTTAGAACATTGCCTAAAAAAGGCACAATGGGGGAGGCAAGAGCCTTGGCCAGAATCCTGAATCCCAGGGGTGACAAGTGGAGGCCATCTCTGACAAAGCATCAAGGCCTGTCAACCATGTCATCCCAGGCAGACAGATACTAGATCCCCTTAGAATGACACAAGAAACAAAGCCAATTGTTGAAGTCAATTATTTTTTGTTGGTATCGTGGTATCATTCTTGGTGACTTAATCCAGTAGTTGAGCCTCTGCTTTGGACAGAGGATTAGATACTGCATGCACATTGCAGCAAAATGGATCATCACTGTCATGACATGCATATTGAAGGGGTCTTGGGAGTTTGCTAGTACTATGTACCTGTGATTTTGTGAACATTGAAGAGTCACATTACTTACTGTGTTACCCAGGAGTGTCTTGTGGAAAGTGCTACCACAGTAAGAGGTCCCAGGACTGCTGCAGCACACTCTTTGACCTCTGTATTTGCAGAGTAAGCATTCTAACCATATTCTTGGCATTACACTGGAAACATTCAAGTTGGGTATGGGACGCCACCAAAGGTGTTCTTTATCTTTTGTCTTTGTTTGTGATTTTCAGTGAAAAAAATATGAATGCACACCCAGGGTTGGAGACATGAGAACCTCATCATTCTTTGGAGATGATGTGATGATGTCAACCTCTTAACCTCAAACAACTGTAACCCCTAAAACATGCTGTGTGATTGTCTGTTAAGTTTGAAAAGTGTAGGATGAAATACAGCACCTCTAAATTAGAGGTTGGGGGTCATTTCCATGGAAAACAACTGATTGCTGTCTGCATTTGAAGGAGTGTCTCTGCATTTGAGGGAGGAGTGTCTACTTCAGCTGGAGATGTTTAGCTATCTTAGAGCGTTGCTCAGATGTTCTTAGATGTGATTCTGAAATAAGAACTGAGTCATAAGATGAAGAACTTGATTTACTGGTCCATTTATGATGTTGTCCTCAATATAATCAAGACTTTTAGATCATGATTGAAAGGATGACATCAGTGATACAAGTAGCAGATGTAGGGCTCTGGCACAAGGCAGCTGGTTTCACTCTCCCTGAATGATCAAGGAAATCAACAATCTGGGATGACCCTGAAGTATAAACATTGGTTCTCCATGTTTACAGTAGTCATCTGAGGTAGTGTGGACTCCTTGTGAGGATACCCTTCATATCCTAATATAAAACAGATGGTTTAATGGGAGGAGACAGTGGGTAAACTCAGGACATACTGGATGTATTATATATCAGACTTCATCTATGATTTATTGTCGAGAACAGTGAAGTCAGGTCTTCCATACTCAGCTTTCTACCTCTGAATGTCCTTGGCATGACTAGCAGTTTAGAAAATGATGCTGATTGTAACATTTGCTGCTCCCTACTGCTCACCATCTGCCATATATCCAAGCATCTCCACTGTCTTCATAGTAAAGGAGGAAGGAGTCAAGGGATATCTGGTTCAATCCCATTCTGGCAATAGGGAAAGCTGTATTTTTTCCCTTGAGCTTACTGTTAACCCTTTCCACCACACATAGCCTGAAGGACATTACTGCAGTTCAAGTGCTAGTGTTTCAAAGTCTTTGGCCTCCACCAATGATAATATGCAGGCAGGAAACAACCCCCAAATCTTCAACAACTAATGTATCCTTATGACAAAATTTGGAATCATCTTGTAAAGAAGAATCTATAAATCCTATCATTTCTTTTTGAGCTGATACTTACATTTGGAAGAGCTCTACCTGCTCCTGCTCAAAGTTACCTGCGCTAACTCAGCCCAAGAATATTATTGTCCACATGGTGCTCTCTTTGATAAGATTCAGTACATTGCTGATTTCCTTTTTAAATGTTTTTATTAAATTTTAACCAAAAAATGATAACATTTAATAATTAAAAGGAAATATTTCATAAACCTGAAACCAAATTTAAAAAATAAAAACATTTAACACACAACAAACTATTTACAAGATTGTCAATTAAATAAAAACTATTTTTAAGATTACAGAAGATGAAAATTATCCTGACAGTTTTAATCATTGTTTATTGAATGCTTCATTTAGACTTTGCCAAGAATTATATGTTGAAGTAATTCTGGTAGATCTTGTCTTAATAGTAATAAGTTCCAGATGTCAAACTTCAGTAGAGAAGTTGGAAAATTCATTGAAAGAAGGAGTAGAATCATTCTTCCAGTTTTTTGTTATAACCTTTCTTGCAATTACTAGAATACTCCATAACAAAGGGTATTTCAACATTTTAATACAATCAGGTAACTGAGCATTAAATAAGAAACAATGATTTAGTTAAAGAAAATGTACTAGTAAAAATAGATTGCTGTAATAAATTAATCTGATTCCAAAATGGTTTAAGTATAGAATAATCAAAAACATATGTTTCCAGTCTGCTTTAAGGTCTAATTTGCATCTCCAAAAAAATTGCCATAGTTTTAGATATTAATTTAATTCTGTGTGGTATAATACAAGATCTATGTAAGAACTTCCATGTAAATAATCTCCATTTAAGTGAATAACTACTTTGTTTTGATGATGATAAAATTAGGTTTTTATCCTCATCATTTTCCAGATATTTTTAATTGTATCAAAGAAAATAAAAGGTCAGTTAGTTTAGGAATAGAGTATTTTACCATTGGTTTTTTAACTTTAATTCTGTTGTCAATTGATTGTCTGCAATTTTGCACATGCAACCACATATCTTTATCCAAATAAAAATGATTAATTATTTATTGAGCAGAGTACAGTTTTCTTTAGTCATTAACTGACACCGTATATCACAAATTGTTTTCATTAAAATTGACCATTGCAGATACGTTTAATGTAGAAATTTTATTTTGTGTATAGGCTATTGGAAAAATTAGAAATATCCATACTTTATACATTGCACTCATAAATAAAGTTTCTCAATGTGTTTATTAAAATAGTAAAATAAGAAGAGTTCATTGTTTGCTTAAAATTATTTAAAAAAAATATTGTAAAAACCAAAAACAATGGATTGTGTAAAATTAAATAATGATTTGAATATTTAGAACAATTAGATTGTGTCTGAAGACTTTGTTGATTTGTTTCCATTTAGCTGAATAAGTATTATTTGACCAAAGTATACCTGTCTTGATAATAGATGATACAGAGTGCAATTCCAGATCTGGTAAGCCAATACCACCTAAAGACCAGTCTCTAATGTGATGAATTAAAGCTGTCCTGGTTTTATTTGGATGCCATAAGAATTTTAATATTAAAGAATTACAATTTTTATACAACTTCTAGGGGTGGTAATGGCAATGATTGAAAAATATATACAATTTTAGGTAAGATCATTTTAATTATGGAAAGTATCTCTTCCATTGTAAAAAAATATCCCATTTATTTATAAGATTTTCTGTAGAAGTTAAACTATTATTACAATTAATTATTATTTTATTAATATTATCAGTAATTGTTATTCCTAAGTATTTTATTTTATTGTACTATTTATTTATTAAATCATTCTTCTATGTCCATACTGCTAAAGTTTATAAGTACATTTTTTGTTTATTTTCATTAAAACTAAGACCAGATTTCTTTTGAAAGATTTCCATTGATTTGAAAACTGTTGAAAGTGAATTATTGCATTCATTGTGTCATAAGAATATCATCCGCAAACAGTTGAATCTTAGAGGAAATTTCTTATATATTTAAATCCTTTCAATATCTGAGGATGAACTTATCAAATGGGCAAATGGTTCTATAACTAAAGAAAAAGTAAAGGAGAGAGTGAACCTCCTTGTGGGAACAACCTGTATGTATCAAGGAAGTTACCTATCCAGGTGGACACTAAATGGATATAGAAACATCAGAGTGGGTGCAATAATTTTCTTATATGTATATTTTTATCTCCTGTGCCTGCCAAACATACAGCCATGGTCTTGCCTGCTCATTTTTCCCTACTGAGACAGGAGCTCTGATGCCCATTTGTTTTCTTAGTGAGTGAGAGCAACCTAGTTGCAGTCATTCCTTGACAAGGTTATAGATAACAATGAAACAGCTATCAAACAGGTAGCCATGAGGGAATTTTGTTTTGCAAGGACTAACCTCTTACATAGTAATACGCTTGGACAGGTGTTACCTTCACTATAAGTTCAAGGTTTATAAGTACTTACTAGGCTATTGACCTGTGAGGATTTTAAAAAGCCCAGTCTTACATTCCCACTGTGGTTTTAAGCCTTTATTGTTTGTGGACAAATAACCCAGAGACAGGCAGACCAATGATTTGTTAGGACATTTACACTATCATAGGTAGCCACACTGTAAAGCTTTCCCAGAATCAGCTTCCTGCTTTTTGCAATAGGGTATTCTTCCCTAACTCTAGATCAACACAGAGCCAGATGAAAACAACTACACTTGCTTCCACTAATTTTTCACACTCCTTCCCCTACCTGCTCTTCCAGTACCCAAACCATTCTTGAACTAAGGTAACCCAGAACACAGTCAGGACTTAACCCCTGTGTACCACACAGTGAGTTGGTGAGCAATAATTTTATTGAGAGATAGTGTATCTTGGGAACAGAATGGGTGAGTGGGAGGAGTAGAAAAGGGCAGAGGGACACATGCTATCCTTCTTGCAGAGTTAGTTTATAAATTTAAGGACAGAGCACTAGGAAGACACGCATGTAAGGAAATGAAAGGACATTAGGGTTCAGGGCGTATGGGAAGCAAGGAATTAAAGAAATATTCGGTTATTTCCTTGTGATGAAAGACATAAAAAGACTGGAAGTTTTTAGAGAAAAATGCAAAAGAAGGCAAATGGAACAGTGATTAGATCAGGATAAGTATAAATGCATGTTTTATAGGAAGTCTAAGAATTGGATTTAAATAGTAAAGGATATGGATGTAAGAAAGAAGAGGTTTGTCAAGTTGGAGGCTATGAACTTATAGTAAGGTAGTGAAACTAGAAAAATGAAACATGGAAGTTTTGCCTATTGAAAAATGTGGATGTTTTGCCTATTACTAACTGGAATATGTGATAGAATTCTGATAGTTTTCAGTGAGTGAGTGACGGGTGAAGTGATAGAGGTTATAGAAAAGAAGATTACACTGATGAAGTAGGTGATGGGTCAAAACATTTGTAGGTAAGATACACAATCATTTCATCAAATTAAATAGCAATTTTTTGAGCCTTAGACCGGTTGCAAATTCTGCATTTATCTTTTACATGTATACATGTTCAGTTCTAAAACAGTGTTCACTAAACTTATTCTTGTAGACATTACAAAAGTATGTCCCCTTTATAGCCAAGCATGATCTTCCAGACTTTAATTCTTAAAGGATAATTAAAGACTTAAAACATTATCCTTATGACAAAATATGGAATCATCTTGTAAAGAAAATTCTGCAAATCCTACCATTTCCTTTTGAGCTGATACTTAAATTTGAAAGATCTCTACCTGCTCATGTTCAAAGTTACCTGCACTGAGCCCAAGAACACAGGTGTCCACATGGTGTTCTCTTTGAAAACCTTCAGTGCATTGCTGATTTTTTTTGTAATGTTTTTATTGAATTTTAACCAAAAAAATGCTAACATTTGCTAATCAAAATGAAATATTTAACAATCTTGAATCCAAATTAAAAAAAAATATTTTAACACACAACAAACAAATATTTACAAGAGTGTCTACTAAATAAAAAATATTTTAAGATTTCAGTAGATGAAAATTATCCTGAAATTTTAATCAGTGTTTATTCAATAGTTAATTTAGACTTTTACAAGAATTATATGTTGAAGTGATTCTGGTAGACTTGTCTTAACAGTAATAAGTTCCAGCTGACAAACTTCAATAGTGGTGTTGGAAAATTCACTGAAAGAGGCAGTAGAATCATTCTTCCAATTTCTTGTTATAACTTTTATTGCAATTGCTAGACTACTCCATAACAAAGGATATTTCAACCTTTTAACACAATCAGGTACTGAAGTATTAAATAAAACTAATGATTTATTTAAAGAAAATGTATCAATAAAAATAAATTTCAGGAATAAATTAATCTAATTTCAAAATGGTTTAAGTATAGCACAATCAAAAACGTATGATTCCAGTCTGCTTTAAGGTCTAATTTACATCTCCAACACATTGTCTTAGTTTTAGATATTAATTCAATTCTGTGTGGTGTAATAAAAAGATCTATGTAAGGACTTCCATGTAAATATTCTCCATTTAAGTGAACAAGTAGTTTGCTTTGATGATGATAAAATTAGGCTTCTGTCCTCATCATTAGTGTCCTTATTATAAATGAGTTTAAAGTAATTAGAAATGCTATCTTTATTATATTCCAATTTTTTTTAGTCACTTTATAAACTTTAGAAAGCAAACCTTTTCCAGATATTTTCAATTGTATCAAAAAAAATAATAAAAGGTCAAGGAAAAGAATATTTTACTGTTGGTTGCATAACTTTAATTTTGTTTTCAACTGATTGTCTGCAATTTTATACATGCAACCACATATCTTTATCCAAATCAAAATGATTAATTATATACTGAGCAGAGTCCAATTTTTCTTTATTGATTAAGTGAGACCAATATATCAAATTATTATCTTTCAAATTGACCATTGCGGATACATTTACTGTAGAAGTGTTATTCTGACTACTGGCTATTAGGAAAAATAGGAAATATCCATGTTTTATACATTGGAGTCATATAAATAAAGATTCTCAAGGTATCTATTAAAATAGTAAAATAAGAAGGGTTCATTCTTTGCTTAAAATTATTTAAAAGAAATTATTTTAAAAACCAAAACAATGGATTATTTAAAACTAAATAATGATGTGAATATTTAGAACAATTTGACTGCATCTAAAGGCTTCCTTGAAATTTTCCATTTAGCCGAATAACTATTATTTGACCAAAGTATATCTGTTTTGATAATAGATGATACAGAGAACAATTCTAGATCTGGTTAGCCAATAACACCTAAATACCAATCTCTTGTGTGATGAATTAAAGCTATTCTGGGTTTATCTGGATACTATAAGAATTTTAATATTAACAAATTACATTTTTTATACAACCTCTAGGGGACGGTAAAGATAATGACTATAAAATATATGCAGTTTTAGGTATGATAATCATTTTAATTATGGAAAGTCTCTTCCACTGTAAAAAATGTTCCATTTATTTATAAGATTTTCTATAGAAGTTAAACTATTATTATAATTAATGGTTATTATTTTCTTAATATTATCAGTAATTTTTATACCTAAGTATTTTATTTTATATTGTTATACTATTTATGTATTAAATCTTTCTTCTATGTTCATACTGCTAAAGTTTATATGTAAAATCTTTTCCTTATTTTCATTAAAACTAACCCCAAATTTTTTTGAAAGATTTCCATTGATTTGAAAACTGTTGAAAGTGAATTATTGCATTCATTAAGAGTCATAAGAATATTATCTGCAAACAGTTGAATTTTGGAGAACTTCTTATCTATTTGAATCCCTTTAATATCTGAGGATGATTTTATCAAATTGGCAACTGGTTCTATAACTAAAGAAAAAGTAAAAGAGAGAGTGAACATCCTTGTTTGGTTCCTTTAGGAATTTTAACTGATTGTGAAGTGTATAACCTTTTTTTAAATAAGCATGAGAATTGAAATAAAGATAATTAATGGGATGAATAAAATTACTTGAGAAATTATTTTCTTCTAGAACCAATGGAAGATAATTCAAATTAACTGAATCAAAGGCACAATTAATATATAAACTTACTAAAGTTAAGTTCTCAGTTGTTCTATTTGCATAGTCTGTTATGATTAAAATATGCTTACTATTATCATAAGCACATCTATTTAAAATAAATCCAGTTTGGTTATTGTTAATTAAAGATGAAATATACTATTTTAATCTATTAGCATAAATAGTTATAAACATTTTATAATCAATATTTAGCAAAGAAATAGGTTTATAAGATGAACATTTTACAGAGTCTTTGTTTGGTTTTAATATTGGAGAAATAAGAGTATATTTCCAGGAGGGAGGTACATTAACTAGATCTTTAACTAATTTAAAAACTATAAACATTATGGCTAAGGCTTCTTTTGGCATTAACTTTTAAAGTTCAGGAATAATGCCATCATTACCAGGAGCTTTAATGAGCTGTAATTTATTAATTTGGGCTTTTAATTCAGAAAACAAAATAGGCCTATCAATAACTCTCACTTGTTCTTCTGTTAGTTTTTTTTTTTTATAATTTCTTATACAGTTTTTAATTTCTTCTTTAGAATCCATTGTTAGGTTATTACAATTTATAGCATTGAAATTATTTCTAAATTCTTTCACAATATCCTCAATTTTAGAAGCCATCTTATTTTTCTTTGGAGAATATATTTCTTTAATGTGTCTGGATCTATTAAATATTTTTGTCCTAGCAGGTAACTTATGCATATACTTGGGATTAACATAATAACTACCTATTTTAAACTTTTCCAAATTAATCATAGTAGTATGAGTCAAGATAAATAAATATTTACTATTTTGATTATTTATTTCTTTTATCATATTTGTATTTGTTTTTTGGCTGTCTAGGTTTAACTTATCTATTTTGTCTTGTAAAGCAAGTAAGTCTTTATCCCATTGTTTCCTATTAACAGCATAACAGTTTATAATAATACCATATAAAATGCTTTTAAAGCATCCCCTGAGTATATTTCAGATATATCATTTGTATGATTAATTTCAATAAAAAACTGAATTTCTTTCAAGAACAAAATTTGAAGTCTTTTAAATTAGTTATATAAGTAGGTATACACTTAATAGGTATGCTATTACTATATTTTAGATTTAGATCCAAAGTTATAGCATTATGATCTGAAAAAGGACACAATACAAACTTAACCTTATCTAGACAATTTATTGCATCATTCAATATATGAAGTCTATCTATTCTGCCTTGAGTTCCATGCCAATGTGAGTAATGTGTGAAACAAAGTGAATCTGAATATGCAAACTCATGTATGTCTTTCATATGTAATAAGTCTGCAAGTTTTATTAGCTTCTTAGCTGGCTGTGATAACCTTCTTCTTCTATTGGTATTATTATCATTATATTTTAGAATACAATTAATGTTACCTGCCAACATAAGACTCCATTTTGAAATTTGAATAATTTGGTCTAGATGTTGTTTAACAGTGCCAACTCCTATTCCTGGAATCCAATATAAATTAATAAAGGTATACAATATCCCATTAATTTCAATAGTTACTGAAAAAAGCAAACCTTTATCATCACTATATGAGCAAACAATCTTCGCAAAAGTTAAAGTATTTCTCCACCAAATAACCAACCCCCCTTTTCTGATTATAATGAGAGCTAGATAAAACAGAATAAGTATTGGAATTAAGCCTATTTATATCAGATTGTAATAAGTGAATATCCTGCAGAAAGATAATCAGGAAATTGAATATCTTTAAAATATATTTAAGTTCCCTCTCTTACACCATTATTTAAACTATTAACATTTAAAGAGATGCATTTAAATTGATATATATGTTTGGTGCAACACATCAACATACACAGTTCTTATACATTCCAAGTAGTAGTTATATCTTTGAATCACTTCCCTGCTTAGAAATAGTTTATATGAAAAAGTATATTCATTAGTAATACATCTGTTGGTTTTAACAGTTATAGTAGACACCCATAAGTAACAAGTTGTATACTTAAATTATAAACAGACTTTTATAAATCCTTTCATACCCTGCATGGAGTCTAAAACTCCCTGTTTGAATATTAAAACTATCTAAGCATTCCCACCCATCTACAAACATGAGACAAACTCCTCTCTGCTGTAGAGAGCATTTTCATTATTGACATGAAAATACAATATGTTAAATTATAGGCTCCTCATATATTATATTTATTTTTAATTAAGATAACATTGTAATGCTTGTAATATGTTATTGAAAAAAATCCGAGACCATATTGATGTCTTTAGTAAAAGCGATCTTAAAAAATGCAATATAGCATGACTATTAGTACAGTATAACTCACTTCAAAAGTTATATATTATCTGTACTTTAGTAGTAAAGAAAATAGGAAATTATTATCCATGAAGACAAATGAAAATCAGTTTATTCAGATTATTTATAATATTTGTACATTATATCACTCAAATTTCAATCTTCTGGCCGTATGTCTATTTGCCATAGTGTTCTATATTATTTTAAAATGAACTTCTTTATCTATGCTCCTTAATGGTTTTATAAATATTAAATTAAGGAGTCAGATAATAAAGTGTTTACATATTTAGTAAATTATCAAAAAAAAATTAATATTGCCTTTAGCTGATATTTACTCAATTACCTGTAGTGAATATAAATAAGGTCCATCTTTAGAAATTTAGTGGATAAATTAGTCTACATATTTTTAAATATTATCATGCCAGAATTTATTCACAAACATAAAAGCATTCAAGATTATTACCCAATAAGCAGTCATATAATACAGATGAAGGAATGTTCTAGTAGTTTTATTTTTATATGAAAAAAAGAATTAAGTCAAATAACATTTAAAAAACAAAAGAAAAAATACTAACTCAAAGAAATGAGCTGATATGACTAGATCAAGTGTGAAAATATATCAACTATAACAACATTTAAGCTTGCTGAAGCTTACATTCTTGGTGCTTAATTACTGCAGTTGAGGTAAATATGCATGCAATTACAATGAATATAATATTAAAACAGACCTGCAAAAGATGGCACTTAACCAGATTAAATAATATGTGCTAATGAATATGCATGCTCTGTTCCATCACTTATAAATCTCTGTAGAGAATAGAAAAGCCAGAGATAGCAAATCAATGAAATCTGCTATCAACAACTTTCTCAGAAAAAAAGCAATGACAAAAACAACAAACACACAAACAGTATACTGAAGGCAAGATGATGAATAAATGTGAAAGCATATTAAAAAGAAATCAAAAGGAAATCAATGAACTCAGTATCTATATATATATAAAGAGGAAACAAGATGAATACACTCAATAATATATATAATTAACCAAAGAAATTATTTAATGTTAATGCTGTTAAGGGTTACACGATGATCAAGAACCAGCCCCTTTCCCATTTGAACGACAGCTGACTTCATGAACACTTATCTCTAATTACTTAGTATCTCTCATGAAGTCAGTGAGAAATTCACAGCCTTCAAATACAGAAGACTAATTGAAAACAACTGTCAGCTTCATACAGAAGCTTGAGTGTAAAAATGGTTGCTTATTCTGCTCGAGTAATCACTGAATAAGCTTAACTCATGAAATATTTCCACATTCACACAACTCTCTCCCTCAACTGTATCCAAACACAAAGAATACCCCCAACAATAAAAAACAACCAAACCACCACCAACATGACAGACATAACCAGCTAACCAAAGCATATCCCAGTACACAACACATGAATCCCATGCACTGTCACTGATACTCATTGATGAAACAATCTCTGTACCATTCACAGCAACAAAAAAACTCTGCGATACCGAAGCCAAACTATCATTGGTGGCCATTTCCCAGTAAGCAGAGATGATCCTAATAAACCAATCATCTCATAACATAGAGATCATACAATATATTTGGTTCTTCAGTCTTTTTGTGTGTGCATATGTGTGTATGTGTTCAAATCAGCAAGAAATCAAAAGGAAAGAAGTCACTCAATGGTGATTACAACTTAGCTTTTGACATGATATACATAATAAATGAGTCAAAAACAACAAAAAAGCAAAGCAGCCATCAAATAAAAATATAAGACACACCCCATAAACTAAAGACAACTAACATAATATAACAAATGTACAACATTCAAGTCAAAAGGAGACCCAGACCACCAACAAGCAACTACAAAAAGAAATGAAAGCAAATAAATAAAATCAGCTACTACTTCATTACCACAATAGTTTAACTTATCAAAAGGAACCCACTATGCAACCTAAGATTTAAGACAATAAATTAATATAGCAACAGATACCTTAATTGTGCATTACAGTTAGATACAACAAAGATAGAAAAATAGTTATGTTACCTTGATATAAAGAAATATGAGTCTCCTTTTAATTTCAACCAGATAACAAATAAAACAAGTTCACTTGTAAAATGAAGATAATATGTGAAATGAAATAAAATAAATATTATTATATGATGAAATCTAAAGATACTCAAATCATTTATTTTATTAGCTTTTTCTTTTTTTTATTTATCTTCCATCCAGAACTTTCCGTTTGTCTCTTTAAAGAAGCAGTGCTTAAATCCATATTTTCTGTTACTTTAAATATGTTGTTTTATAAAAAAGAAACCTGTGTCCAATTTATCAAAAATTTAAATTTCATCAGGTAGAAAGATTTTTAATCTGGCAGAAATAAATGATGACCTTTAATTTGATGTTTCTTAAGTCCTCTCATTAGTGGAAGGAAGCACTTTTTTAGATATAACTGTGGTAGAATAGTCATAGTCAAAGTGAACAATTCTGTCATCTATTTTAATAGGAGACTTTGACCAAGCAATTTTAAGTATTAACTCTTTAGCCTGTGAGAAAAAAAAAATCTTGCTATAGTGGATCTCAGAGAAACCTTTTTGGAAGAAGAAGAATATGCTGAAACCAAGGACCTGAGTGTCCTCTTGATACCAAATGACTTTGCTTCAGTTAATTCGGTTTGTTATGCTGTTTCCCTCTAATTTTTCTGGAAAACCAAATATTCTGATATTATTTCTATATGACCTATTCTCTAAATCATGAGTTTTGTTCAAAAGGACAGTATTTTGTCATAACTTTCAATGTCATTTTCATCTTCATTTAGTCTCCCTTCCATGTCATTCAAGGATTACTCTATGCCAGATATTTGAACTTTCTGCTGTTGCAAAGCTTTGTGGATTTGGTCCATTTATTTAGAACATTTCTCTTTGAGACTATAAAGTTGTATGTCCATTTTGTCCATTCTAAAGATAGTTCCTGAATATAGATGAGTACCGATTGACTTTCTTTCTTAAAAAGATGAATCCAGTAAGTTTGCTTTCAAATGACTCATTTCCAGACTGTATATAGATGTATTTTCAAATAAGGAATTTGACAGGAAATTTTTAATTTATCAAGATTTTCAGATACTATCCTGGAGAGCACTTTACTTTATATGATACAACTTTAATGAAATTAATAAGATAGTTTAATAAAAATATTTCCTGTCAAAAATATAAAAAATAGCAGAGCAGGAGAATTCTGCTACTACTCTGTCAGCATCCTAGCTATGCCCCCTTCCCCGCATTGTTGATTTCTTGATGAATTCCTGGAAGCTCTCTAACCATGCAGATCTTGACACTCTTGATCTGTTTGGAAAATGCTTCACATTTGGACCACCCATAGAAGTCTCCTGGTTGAATCCTTTTGTCTGAAGAGTGAGCCTAAAATGACTGTGGTTTCATTGGAGTGCTCTTCTTCTGTTGAAACAAGTATGACCCCATTACCTCCTGATTCACTGAGCTCAAGCAAGCCCAAATTGAACTAGACTCTTGATTGTAGCCATTAATATCTCTAATAATATGTTTTTGACTTTCCTTTATGACACACTTCATTTTATCCTAAAAGCCCAAGGACACAGAGGTGATGTGTTAAATTCATTGAATGGACATATGCTTGATAATATAATCTGTGTGAGCTTTTAAATAGCATCTTTGTATCAGCATTAGCAGGAATTTTATATTCTGATGAATGGATCCTAGAAATAATAGAACAGAGAAGCATTCGCTCTTGTAAGGTTTGACATTGTGGTGCAGATCGCACTATAGTGGGTATCGCGAAATGTACCCTTTCCCTCACTGTAGTGTGATCTCGGAGATCTCAGAGTTTGTACAATGCTACAAATACCCACACTACTTAGGTAGAAACAAACTGCAGAAATGTTTCTCACAGCAGAAAAACAGCATTGAGCCTTTAAATTAAAGTTTTAAAGAGATAAAGGAGCCTCTAGAGAAAGTGTTTAACTGCAAACAGGTTATATGACACTCTCCTTGGCAGGAGATCAGAATCAAACAACCCAAACAGATGCTTAATAAAAGTGGACAATTTCCAGTTAATACCTCACACACAGTAAAACTAGCTAGACAATAATGCAGTAGACAAAGTGCTATAAATAACTTGAAAAAATAAGCAAATAAACAGGATACTTAATGTTATATATTATAGATCTGAGTTTGCTCAGTGTCCTTCTTTCAATTAGCTCAGTGTGAAATGGCAGAAATACTCACAAACTTAACTTCTCAGGTAACAGAAAGTTGAAACCTGAGACAACTTAAAAAAAAAGCTCAAAAGAACCAATGAGGTGCTTACTCTAAGCTGTAGTCCAGGTGACCCCAGTCAGCCAATGACCATAAACAATCCCTTCTCACTGAAATGCCTAATGGCTTTGGCTAAACCAAGATGTCCTTGAACATGTGCTCAGACACACAGCCTCCACAAACACTAGGCCCAAACACAAGCCTGAATATGGACAATGCTAGAAATACCCACACTACTTAGGTAGAAACAAACTGCAGAAATGTTTCTCACAGCAGAAAAGCAGCAGTGAGCCTTTAAATTGAAAGTTTTAAACAGTTAAAGGAGCCTCTAGAGAAAGCTTTTAACTGCAAACAAGTTATATGTCTCTGTCCTTGGTAGGAGATCAGAATCAGACAACCCAAACAGATGCTTAATAAAAGTGGACAATTTCCAGTTAATACCACACACATAGAGAAACTAGCTAGAAAAGTATGCAGTAGACAAAGTGCTATAAACAACTCAAAAAATTAAGCAAAAAAACAGGATACTTAATGTTATATATTATAGATCCGAGTTTGTTGGGTTGAGCTTTTTTTTTAAAGTTGTCTCAGGTTTCAACTTTCTGTTACCTAAGAAGTTAAGTTTGTGAGTGTTTCTGCCATTTCACACTGAGCTAATCAAAGGAAGGACACTGAGGAAACTCGGATCTATAATATATAACACTGTATCCTGTTTTTTTGCTTATTTTTTTGAGTTATTCATAGCACTTTGTCTATCGCATACTTTTCTAGCTAGTTTCACTGTGTGTGAGGTATTAAGTGGAAATTGTCCACTTTTATTAAGCATCTGTTTGGGTTGTTTGATTCTGATCTCCTGCTAAGGAGAGTGTCATATAACTTGTTTGCAGTTAAAAGCTTTCTCTAGAGGTTCCTTTATCTGTTTAAAACTTTTATTTTAAGGCTCACTGCTGCTTTTCTGCTGTGAGAAACTTTTTTGCAGTTTGTTTCGCACCCTCCCTCCCTATTTGTATGCTGTTCTTATAGTTGGTGCCTTTGCAGTTGCCCACCCCTACTATAAATTTGATCTGGGACACTCCTCCCAGTCTAGTGTTATTACCTCATTCTACCTAATACAGGGAGAACATTTGAGAAGGCCAATCCACTTAGTTTCTGCTCATCCTTTCTCTCTTTCCACTTAGAAAAAAAATTCTAAGCTTGTTTCCTGCCTTTCCTGTGGGTAGTCTAGTCTGGATACAGATTCGCTGTGTCCAGGACTGTTTGTGGGCTTCTGAGCCCACAAGCCTTTCTGTGTTGGAGGGAAGCCTTCTAGCTTAATTTTGTTTCTTAGAACTAGCCAGTTTTTAGTTTCAGCACTCAGTTATGTTTCTGTGTGCTCAGCTCTTCAGAACTCATTGTAAGCACTAAATAAGCTACAAATTACTACAGCACTCAAGTTTCCCCACTTGTCTAGAGGAAAACAGTTTCTAGTACTTAACAAATAAGCACCTATCCATGCATGTCTAAGGGTCAGCTTCTGGTGTTTTCTCCTGTCTACCTGATGAATCTGGGCATCTTGGAGCAATGCAGCAATTGCCTCATGTACACAGACAACCCTCTCCTCCTACCACCCAACACTACAACCTGTGAGAGATGCACTTATATAGGAAAACAGGAAGCAAAGCTCTCTTCATCCAAGACTGGACTAGACAGTCAAGAGGAGTACGTAAACACTTGCACCACACCACACTCATCACATTGTCCCTCAAAATCTACACCACCAAAACACGCACATAGAAACACAAAACATACACCTACATTTGCGGAGGCTCTCAGTAAAAACCTGCCCAAGCAACATGGACCTCCAAAGCAGAAACACAAGCAACCTCCACACCCCAACACAACCCAAATGATACATAGTCCACAAACTCAGTGTGCCACTCAACCACAGCCCATAAGGCATAACAATGTACCCAACACTCTAGTCATAGGTGACTCTGTAGTCAGGCACACTGATGTTCCACTCACAAGGCTAAACAAGGAGAAAGTTACTATCAGATGCCTGTCAGGTGCCAGGATCTGCCACATAATGCATGCACTCAGGTCACACCACAACAAGTACAAATATGACACTGTCATTGTCCACGTTGGTGTGAATGACCTGACATGTACCTCCCTGGACTACATGAAAAAGGACATGGAGGAGCAGTCCAATCTTGTAGCCCAGGCAGATATGACCCTAACCCTGAGTAGCATCCTGCCATCACCCAAAATTATACCACAGTACAAGGACAAAATGATTGACTTCAGCAATTGGCTAAGCTTCTGGTGACATTCTAAGGGATCCGGTATCTGTCTGCCTGGGAAGACATGATCGACAAACCACGATGCTTTGCCAGAGATGGCCTGCACCTGTTATATAGGATTCTGGATACTGGCTAAGGCTCTAACTACCCATATAGTGCCTTTTTTAGGCAAGGTTCAAATGACAAATTCACCACCGTAACAGGTACAAGCAAGCAAAATCTGAGGGTATTGCTACTCAGTGCTAGAAGTCTAAACCTCAAAATGCACTCACTCGAGGCACTCCTTAAAATGGAGAACATTGACATCTGTGCAGTGACAGAGACCTGGTTTAAGGGTCCAGAGAGTACCTCTGCATTACCAGGCTATAATTCATACCACACCTTTTGGCCACCTAACCTGGACCGAAACACTAAAGGTGGAGGCATGTCCATATTCATTAAGGATATCCACACCTCCAGGCTAGCTGCTCAGCATAATGCATCCGAGATTATCCAAGTGCAATTAACTCTGGGCAAGACCGCAATCCAAATTGTAGCTTGCTACAGATTCCCCACCATGCCCCAGGATTCCCACTCCTCATTTCTTGATACACTGGAAAATATTAGGGTACAACCTAACACCCTAATAATGGGTGATTTCAACTACCCCAACTTTAGCTGGGAAAACTACTCATGTACCAATTCTTGTGCTCAACATTTTCTGGAATTCATAAATTCCAATGCCTTGGTTCAACTTATCCACACCCCCACCAGGGGCAGCAATATCCTAGACCTGGTTATTACCAACATGGGCAACTGGTGCTCCACACCAGAGGTCAATTCCTCATTGGTCAGATCCGACCACAAGCTAATCACCCTAGACATCCATATCCCTCCCCCACCCCCCATTAGGGAAACCACCGTAAAAAATTTCGCCAAGCCAACTTCACGCTTCTTAAGACAGAAGTGGCAAACTTCACGACACCCATGCTAATGGACAATAGAGGTATGATGGCTGAATCCTACACAAATGCACTTTATAAGCACTTACACGAGTGCATGGATCGTGCAATCCCTAACAGAACCAAGATGCTATCCTCCAAAAAAAAGGAAGCCAATCTGGTGTTCCCCTGCCTTAAACAAACTCTACAATAGAAGACAGAAACTGTTGCAAAAAAGAGTAAAATTCCAAGATTGGAGGAACTCCATGGTCAGCCTCAGTAAGAAACTGATATCCTTCATAAAATCCTCCAAATCTAGTTATGAAAACAAAATCACCACTGACTCTAAAGACAACCACAAAGCATTCTATAGCTATGTCAAGAATTTCAATGGCAATACTCAGATCTGCTCTGAGTTACAGTACAATTGCACTAAATCTACAGAACTAACTGATATTGCCAATATCCTGGGAGATAGGTTCAGTGCTAACTTTACCCACCTCTCATCCCCTAAAGGGCCCATCTCTATACCGGAAGAATGCAAAGTTCATGTAATCATGGCTGCACAAGTAAAAAACACACTCTCCAAAGCCAAGAACACAGCATCCATGGAACCTGACAACATCCCAGGCTGTGTTCTACATGAACTACAGAACGAACTGGCACCCCACCTAAGTACCATGTTCAATCATAGCCTCACCTCAGGCTATGTGCCCACTGAATGGTGCACAGCAACGGTTATCCCACTCCACAAAGGGGGAACCACCACAAACCCCGGAAACTACCACCCCATTAGCCTGATGAGTCTGGTCTGCAAGGCTATGGAATGCATCATCATGGAACTTATAAACAATGACATTAGTAATCTCCAAACTCTGGACCCCACCCAGTTCAGGTTTGTAAAAGGCAGATCATGTCCCCTAAAACTGATAGACTTCTTTGAAGCGGTCACCAAAGCCGTAGATGAGGGTAAGGTGGTTCACACAGCCTATCTAGATCTTGCCAAGGCTTTCGACACCATCCCCCACTTTGGAATTATAGATAAACTCTCTAAACTAGGTATAAATTCCTATGCCACAAGATGGGTTGCCAACTGGCTCACTGACAGAACCCATACTGTGAAAGTAGCAGACTCCAAATCCAACTTCAGACCAGTGACAAGTGGAGTACCACTGGGTTCAGTTCTGGGTCCTCTCCTGTTTGGTATCTACTTCCCTGAAGTAGAGGCTAACACAGAAGGCCTTTGGCTAATGAAGTTCGCAGATGACTGCAAACTAAGAGCCATAATCAAATCTCCAAAAGATGTGGACATTCTACAAAAGGGCCTCACTGAGACAGATGCCTGGTGTCAAAGCCATGGCCTCAAGCTCAATGCCAAAAAGTGCATTGTCATCCCTTTTGGTAAAAACTCTGTACCCATGAACTACCACATAGGCGGCAGTCTACTTAACACCAAAAGTGTGATAAGAGACCTTGGGACACAGGTGGACAGTAGTCTCTCCTTTGATAATCACATCGCCACAGTAGTCAGGAAATCCTTCTATGTGGCACACCTCATCACAAAAAGTTTCTCATCCAGGAAAAAAAGAGGTCATTGTTCCCATCTACTTGTCACTCATTAAACCCATTATAGAGTACAATGCTCCTTATGGTAGGTACCTCACAAGACATCTACCACAATTGGAAA
>NC_056727.1:237089081-237094081 GCF_019279795.1 Protopterus annectens
AAAACATCATCCCTCACTTATCATATATCCCTCACTTTTGTACTTTCATTTCCACTGTTCCTAGGCATTGCACTTATGGTAACAGGCATCCAGAGACAAAGTTCCAGCACAACACATTCTTTTCTGTTCCTTTGCAGCTTTTACTTAGTGACAAGACAGATATGCCTTTCCCCTGGTATTATCAGCATAAGTCACCAAACTCCTACCTAATTTAATTTGCTTCAGCAAGAAAATGCTCATCTTGAGTGTAAAAATGTGCAAGCTAAAAGCAGGTGTTTGGCTAAAAATCAATAGAATTGTATGAGCACGTTCCGCCATAAAAAAAAAAAACAATACTCTATGTCATTGAATTGAAAAAAAAATTAGAAAAATTATCAATAAATTAAAAAAAATGCTAACTCCCTGCTACTCACAAGGTGGAGGGGGGGTGCTGAAAATACTAATAATTTATGTTAACAACGCTTTTAAAGGCTAAATGTAACTCCATTAAACTAAAAGTAAAGAACGTCTAATGGCAAATTATTAAAGGGTTTCGAAAGTCCAGATACAGACAGGTGAATAATGAACTGGGAGAAAAAGTAAGTTATACTAGAAAGTTTAAAAAAATAAGAGACATCAGGACTAAATGTAAAATTAGTAAAATGATAGAGAAGGATGGGCAGGAGAAAGACAGGAAATAGATAGGAAAGAAAAAAGGGGGAATTGGAGAAAAATACTGAGAAAAGAGTAGATGTACAGAGAAGTAAAGTTCCTGATGGGAGATAAACAAAGGAAGAACAAAATATTAGGTGGAGAACAACAGAAATGGAGGTAGTGAGCCTTTTAATGCTAGTATAACACTGTCATAGATATGATAGTAGAAGGTCAAGCAGCTCAATCAGAGCCAAACATAGAAAAATATCTCTTAAGATGGAAGCCAGATATGTAAATATGTATATTTACATATGTAATTATGCAAATATGTATGTAGTTTTTATAACGTTAAACAACTGAAAACAGAATAAGAGAAGACAATCTCTTAATAATTGGAAACTAAAAAGATGGGAAAATGGGTTAGGGATATTAGGCCAGGCGTATAACTAAAGGAAGGAAAACTAAAGTGACAGAAGCACAGAAAGAAGGGAAAGTACAAAGGGGAAAGTGATGACAGACATGATTAGTATCAGCAGATTGAATGTTAATGTACTAAGAGGGAAAAATAAAAGAGAAAGAAGCTTGAGATACATGAGAAAGATGAGAATGCAGATTCTAATACATGAAGCAACACATCTGCCAACAGAAGAAATCAGGAAATTAAAGGAAGGGGGTTATGCACTATTAGCTGCATCCTACTGGGGGAAGAAAAAGCAAAGTGCAGTAATAGAGTTCAAACACATATTCTGGCCATTTGTAACAGAGAGCAAAACAGATAATAGGAAAATAAGATACAGTGGAGTAAAAATCATGATGAATGTCATTAATAATCACAGTGTACATCACAAAGGCACTAAGAGAGATTCTCACAAAAAATAAAATCCCAAGAAGGACTGAGTCTATGTGTAGGAGCCTGGAATATTGTAACACAAAAGGGTGAAGTGAACAAGAGTCCTCAAAGCTGAAGAGTATCTAAGGAAGGAACATTTTTTAACAGAATATAAGAAGCAAATGCGGTGGGTATATATTGGGAGTCTAGAAGAGTCCGAGGTTAGACAGGTGAAATATACATTCCACTCACATAGATATAATATATAATTCAGACTGGATAAGTGCTATATCAGTAGAGAAACTAAAGTAGAAACCATTACTGTCTCTGTGTATGTGATGATAAAGGTAAATATCAAGGAAGAAAATGGAAAATGGCCTGACAGATATTGGAGATTTCCTACACCTGCATTAGAGAAGAAGACAGAAAAGGAGTGAGTGGCTATGATTATAGGAAAAGAGGTAGGAGGGACAGAGGAGCAGAGAGGATGAGATAAAGGTGGAGTCAGGAGGAGAAGCAGAAAAGGCAGAGGGAGATGTAGAAACAAAAACAAATAATAAAACAAGGTATGATGGAGGAAACTGTAGAGATCCAGACAGAGAAGGAGAGGCAATATTAGTAGGACTAGTAGACAGAGGGAAATTTAGCAACAAATTAAAAAATGCAAGGATGAAAAAATATGTGCTAAAAAAACAGCAAGTGAAGATCTGTGCTTCAGCAATAACCCAGGGTCAAAGAAGTCTTTATTGGTAAGGTTACAATACCAGGAAGTAGAAATATTAGTGCATCAGATCATGAAAAGGACAGAAGGTGAAGCAGTAAAGAAACTGGATGAGATACTGCAGAATTTAAGAATACTACCAAGAACTATATGGAGAGGATGATAAGAAAAATGAGTGAGAAATGAATAGGAATGGGAGTGACCTTCCCTAGATAAATTGATGAAACAGTTAAGGAAATACTTATAGCACAAATAACAAAGGATTAATTAAGGGATGCTTGCTGATGCATGATGGGGGGGGGTCACCAGGATTGGATGGTTGACCGACTGAAGTTTGGAAAAGGAAAAAGAAAGAAATGATAGATAACTGGGTGAAGTTATTTAATGAGATCCTGGATGAAACTTCTCTACTAAAAGCATGGATGGAAGCCATAATTTTGTCAACATATAAGGATGCGAAAGACCCCTTAAGCCCATCTTACCATCCCATTCAATACTAAACAATGATTATAGTGCTTCATGTTGATATAAACAGATAGATTGGGGAGACTACTCCAAAGACTGATACATAAGGATCACAATGGACTGGGGGGCACTATTAATGGCTCAAGAAGCCCAAGACAATGAAGAGGAGTTAACTGTGATTGCACTCAATACAGAGAAAATATTCAATAGAATAAGCTGAAGATACATGTTTGCGGTAGCTGAAAGGTGGGGATTACCATGGAATTGTAATGGACACAAGCCATGGTGATGTAATGGTGATAAAAAGAGATAGCTCTCTTAAGAGATAAAAGTGTAGACAAGGATGAGACAGGGTCGACCTCTATCATCCTTCCTCTTTGCAACATATATCGAACTCTTGGCAATAAATACAAGAACATCCAGTATTACAAGGTATAAACGGATAGGGGAAGAAAAGAAGATACTATTATATGCAGGTGACATCTTACTGACATTTACCAACAGGAGGAAGATCTATGCAAATGATGAATGATTTTAATGGCATTTGGAAGGAAATCAGAATATAGAATAAATAGAATAAATAAAGACAGAATGAGGTGATATTAATAGCTAAGGAAGGAATTGAGGAGAAGTAAGGAGATACCAGGAACATGTAGGGGAATGAGCAATAGATATTTAGGGGCATGGATAGGGGAAACATTAGGAGACTCAGTGCAAACTACCTATGAGAACTTATTAAGAAAAGTCAAGAAACAGATACAGGGAGTGGACATAGAAGAAACAGCATGGATGCTATGAATGTGCATAATGCCATGGCTTTTATATGCAAGACAAGCTTTTGATAATTATTAAAATTAATGCCTTTGAGAAAAACTTAAACAAATAATGACATATTATTTATGGCCCAGAGCAGCATGGGACTCTGTCACAGCAACTGCAGAGATTGAGAGCTTAGGACTGCCAGAATTACATTAAAGTCTGCAAGTATGTGTAAATATATTAAGAGTGCTAGACGGAAATTTATGATGCAGACTGGAAGAGGATGAAAACAGAGAAGAAACAAGCTATAGGCAGGAAAGGGGGTACAATAGATACATTACTGGATACACAGAATAGGGATCTGGTTTTGGAATGGACCAAAGTAGTCCAAACTGACTTCTATAGGACATGGGCAGGGTTGGAGAAAAAGAAGTGGATGGAAAGACTAACATATATAAGAGGTAGAAAGCAGAATAGGGAGTCATAAAATGCACTGTGGAGGTTGCAGGCAAAACAAAAAAGTTTGATATTGGATTCAATTGATCATGGGAGAAGGTCTAAAATCCTGGCAGGTGATAAGGGATGAATTCCAGTTCTCAGAGATGTTGTAATGGGAGTACTAAGGAATAAAGAGTAGATGGTTGGCTCAAGGTAGTAACTGGACACCACAAGGAGAAGACCTGAAACTGATAAAGGAAATAGATGATAAGAGAGAAGGTATGCCAACAGAGGGAAACATGAGATTAGGAAGTAGATGTCTGGGAAACAGCAGGAAGGAAGGTGTGATGAAATTTAAGAGACATTGCAAGAAGGAGATAAACATGAGGAGGTAGAATGGCAAAATGTATTAAAGCTCCTGAGATTCATTACTAATGGTCAGAGATTCAGGGTATTTGCGTGGGAGTAACTTCATATTATTTTACACCCCAGTCAGATTAGCCAAACTATTTACAGTGGTTCCAGAGATATGATAAAGGTGTGGATAGGAGTGAGGCACTTGGTCTCATGTATCCTGGAAGTGCAAGAAGTTAAAGGGGTATATACAAGAGGTACAGGAGATTATGAGAAATTAACTACCAGCCATGAGGGAAAAAAAGAGATCAAAAGAGTAAAAAAATGTTTTTACTAAGATGTGAAAAAGAGATAAAGGAGTAGGACAAGTGACAGTACTGAGACTTACAGTGACAGTTGGCAAGAAGGCCATAACAAGGAACTGAAAGAAGAAGGAGCAACCAAGGGTGAAGGAGACAGGCAAATAATGAAGTAGCTTGAAAAAGGAGAAGCAAGGATGATAGGACAAAAAGAGAAACCGAAGTGCATGAATGAAAGATAGAGGGAGAAATATGGAGAATAAAGTGGATGTAAGGGAGGAGCTAAGATGGAAGGAAAAGAAAGAAGGAACAATTGGAAATGCTGACCCTAAGAGTCAAGGGGCAAATAAAGGATATTAACCCAGGAAGGAAAGATAAAATAGTGACTAAAAACCTAGAGCAGATATATTGATATGTATATAGTTATAAGAGGGAGGGGGATTTACATATAGTTAAATAAAAAGAAAAAAGGCAAAGAAAGGCAAAAAGAAACATGGGAATA
>NC_056727.1:237099081-237134081 GCF_019279795.1 Protopterus annectens
GTACCATTTGGATAGGCTTATATAGGCCCTAGGGCCAATAGCCTAGTACCTACCTATGAACCTATTTGTTAACTGGGTTAGTCCAACTGGGATTTTGTCTCATTTTCAGTGGAGACCAGAGGATAAAAGCTCCAGAAAGTACAATATATAATTACAGTAAGAAAACAAGTACTATAAACAATAATAGCATACAATAGTAAGAAATAAACAACTACACGTGAAGATTATAATTGAAAGAAAAAATAAATTGAAAGAAAAAAATAAATTGAATTTTTTTTCCTTCTTCTTCTCAGGACAATTCTTTGTTACTGTACAAGTGTGGGAGAGTCAAGAGTGTGAGTAGGATCAACTGAGTGTGATGTGAGTGTGGGGGGAGGGGAAAGCTATGTAGGGTCATCAGACCTCCCAACTGTTCCGAATTACTCAGTTTTTACTGAGTTTTCGGGTCCAAATGAAGGGGTGCCACGATTCCCGAGTGGCACCCCTTCATTTCCGATTTTTCTTTTCTTTTTTTTAAAATTTTCGCGCTGTCAGAGCTGACGTCATCACGTGCACGATGATGTCAGCACCGTCAGGCTACCAGCCAGTCGGAATTGAGCTCAAGGAACTCGCATCAGCATTTCCGGCTGGCGGTTAAGTTAACGGCGGGAATGCAACACGAGGAACAGAAGAGGCGGGGATACAGTCAGCGAGCCCTGAAGGGGCTGGGGATACAGGGAGCCCTGAAATGGAGCTGGGATGAATGGTGGCTGGGGGATACAGCAAGCCCTGAAATGGTGCCGGGATGAATGGCGGCTGAGGGATACAGCGAGCCCTGAAACGGAGCCGGGCCCGGGATTAATGGCAACAGCAGCAACATGAAGATGGAACAGAAGAGGCCAAGCACTACTCGGGGTAAGAGAGAGAGTGTGTGTGTGTGTGTGTGTGTGCGAATGCTGTGCAGTGCAACATGTGAAAGTTAAGCTGCTATGTTGTTGTTTTTTAAGTAGTCTAATGAAAAATAAATGCATATCTGCTTTTGCTGTTTATCGTTCCGTTCCTGCAGAAAAGTGCGGTTTGCAAATGTTTGAAGGCTGCTGCAAATAACTTTAAAATGTGTGTGGAGAGAGAGGTATTCTTCAGAGCTTTATTGCTTGCTTTTGATTGCATTTTCTGAGAACATGTTCAGGATATTCTTTATTATAATAGTGATGGTGGTCTTCAATATAAAATGTGGAAGTTGATACTGGTTTATTCTAATGCAATCAGCAATTTGAGAATTTATTGTTATAAAAGCAAACTTGTCCAATTTGTTTACTGCAAAGGGAAATATATATTAGTGACTTATTTACTGGGTAGGAGTCTTTACTTAAAATATGTTAGTGCCAGTCCAGAATCAACTGCTTCAGGAGGGAGTAAAGTTTTCTGTCAACTAAATTATTCTGGCATATTTGATTTTCTGATTGAAAGGTGCAGTTTTTTCCTTCTGTCAGTCTTATTCCACATTATGGGTTACTTGTTTATTTATGGTGTATTATTTTTAGTTTTAACTAAGGTGCAATGAGTTGCTTTAAACCATTCGAGTGCACCCCAGAGTAAGGGCAATCAGCTTCATCATGGCTGGACAGGGATATGCTGTGTTGCCCATCAGATCTGTTTACTTAACTTTAAAAAGTCTGGTTAAGTTTGTGTCCTTTTCAGGTATGACCTGGATTGTAATAGCAATAACACGGTAATAGTATACAGTTGACATACCTTCTAATATCTTAACTCAGAAGTTTCCTTGACTGTGGTGTTCGCTGTGCTGCAGTTACAACCAAAGTCCTAGCAGATCGTAAGGAGATATGATGAAAAGCAGATAAACTACTGGTTTATTTTCTTACTGTTTTGTTTACATGTAGCATACACAGTATGTGAGCACTTAATGTTCTGTAAATTGTAGGGTTTTTAGACCTTCTGATATTATATTCATGATTGGGGTTTCTGAGTATTCATCACAACCTAACTAAAACTAATACTGATTTATTTCTTCATTTATACATTTGTTTACTGGGTAGGTGCTCTGGTTCAAAGACGCAGACCACAACAGCAAAGATATTTTAATGTAAATTGCAATGTAACTACATGAAGAGCAGTAAAATAAATAATACAGAAATATGTTTACAGCAAGAACTGTGTGTGTGTGGAAGTAGACATTTATCAATGGAAATGTTCTGAATAGGGCAGTTTTGTCATTATTGGTTCATGCATTTTGTTTCATTGCCTACAGGAAAAATGTTCAAACAATAAATTTAAAATGTGATTCTGTGTGTGGAAGTAGACTTTTATGATGGACATGTTCTGAATAGGGCAGTTTTGTCATTATTGGTTCATGCATTTTGTTTCATTGCCTACTGGAAAGATGTTTAAACAATAAATTTAAAATGCACTTTACTTAAGTCTAAAGAGTGTGCTGTATTATACAAGGAATATAATTTAATAAAGTCAGGAAGGTGTATCAAAGGACACATGTATGTTTCTTGTTTTGTGTGCAAGGAGCTTATGATTTGAAAACAGTCCAAAGGTAATCTTTACCCACCACTGGCCAGATGCATTTTCTTTGGATGTGGTATGGGTTTCAATGCAGTTTCAATGAATGTGAGTTTCAAGGGCACATAAGTTTTAATGCAAAGTTTATTTTCATTGTGAGACAGTATTGCTTTGTTGAGCAGATATCTGTTAATGTTTAACTTTGTGCATTGTGCTATAAAATGTAAAAATAAAATCCAAATAATCATTTTAGAAGTAAAGCAGTATGCACACACTAGTGTTTATGGTAAATGGGGTGAAATAGCCAGGTAATGGGACTCTGGTGCTATATTTTGGTTCTGTTCTTCAGTTTGCGTTTGAAAGTTGGTATCCCACAATTCCACTGGAGTGGGCGGGGTTATGCAATTATGTATGCAAATTTCACGTTAATCAGCATACAGATTTGTACCTATTTTTCATGGGCCTTGTCCAGATTTTTGATGTTTCCAGGTTGAGAGGTATGAGGGTCATAGCAGGGACAGGTTCTGGAGTTGAGTAAATGTGTCTTAAGTTCTTTTTTAAATAGTGGAGTGTGAGAGATAGAGCACATGTCCAGGGGAAGTTTATTCCAAGCTTGGACCATAGAGTGTTTATAGAGTTGGAACAACAGGAACCAAACCAAATAGCAAAAAAACAACAAGAGCAAGTTCCACCAGGATTTATTGTACACAAGAAAATCTCTCTCTCTCTTAACAAGGGCATCATAATCTTAGATTTTACAAGAAAATTTTTTATATTCTTACCCTTACGGTAGGAAAACTTCATATTTACATCAAGCCATTGTTGAACATTCCTAAGAGAACTAAAATAAAGCCAAAATTGGCTAACAATGTCAAGAAACTGTTTAGTAAAGCATCCATAAGTAGTTACAAAATAAATATTTTCCTTAGTTAAGCTTGTATTATCCTGTTGTATCCTGCTACAAGTCCTCTGATAAATAGATTTTTCATGTCTAGGTTTACCCCTGTCCACAACCTTGTAAAACTTTTTTCCAAAATATTCTTGCCATAACCTCGGGAAGAAAAAGATTCCACCAAAAGGCACATTTCTTTATGGAAAATGTCAGATCTGTTACATAACCTAGAAATACGTAACATTTCACCATACAGTAAAGCCTCAATTACATGGAAGGGGTGCCCACTATTGCCATGTAAATACTGACATGTCCCTTCAAATTTTTTATTGGGCGAAGTTATAATATTCTCCCCATCTGAAATGTCTAATACTACATCCAAAAAGGGAATAATATGTCCAATGTTTAGGCCATCAAATTTGATATGATATTTGTTAACATTCATTTTATTAAAAAATTCAATAATTTCATCTCTATCACTGTCCACCAGAAATATTAAAACATTAACGTATCTAAAATAATGAATGATATGTTCTTGAAAAAATCTTTGTTTATAAATCACATTTACTTCAAAGAAACCCATAAAAAGATTAGCATACATGGGGGCAAATGAAGCCCCCATTGCTGTACCTTGTAACTGATGATATAAAACATTATTAAACTCAAAAAAATTATGTGTTAAACAAAAATGAACCATTTCCATCACATATTCTGAAGAAGGTGAATTTCCCAAGAAGAACCTTAAAGCTTCCAACCCAAATTCATGTCTAATGCTTGTATACAAACTTTTTACATCAATACTGACCCATATCATATCACGACTTATCTTAACATTTTTTACCTTGTTCAAAAAATCAAAGACATCACTTATATAAGAAGGCAATTTAGTAACATGAGGGGACAAAAAATGATGTAAAAAGACACCTAGATTATGTAGAAAATACTCTGACCCCGATACTATAGGCCTACCGGGAGGTTTTTGCAAATTCTTATGAATTTTAGGCAGGCAGTAAAATAAAGCCATTTTACAGCCTTTTACCTGAAACTTTTTTCTAACATCTGACTGACAAAAATAGCCTAATCTTAGTCCCTTATTAATCAACTCCATATATTCATTAATAGCTGTAAAAAAAATATATTTTGGTTCTGTTCTTCAGTTTGCGTTTGAAAGTTGGTATCCCACAATTCCACTGGAGTGGGCGGGGTTATGTAATTATGTATGCAAATTTCACATTAATCAGCATACAGATTTGTACCTATTTTTCATGGGCCTTGTCCAGATTTTTGATGTTTCCAGGTTGAGAGGTATGAGGGTCATAGCAGGGACAGGTTCTGGAGTTGAGTAAATGTGTCTTAAGTTCTTTTTTAAATAGTGGAGTGTGAGAGATAGAGCACATGTCCAGGGGAAGTTTATTCCAAGCTTGGACCATAGAGTGTTTATAGAGTTGCTTACCTACTGACTTATTAGGGTGGTAGATATCGAACAATTACTGATTAGAGGTGTGGAGAGATCAAGAAGGGGTACAGATAGAGACTAGGAGAGATAAAGATGGACAGCAGGAGGGTTTAAAGAACACTGAGTGCAGCATGTGAAAATGGTAGAGATGTAGTAGTTGTGGGAGTTCCAGCCATTGTAGAGACTTTAAGGCAATACAGTGGTCTGTGTTGTTTGGGGAGTTAGTGACAAATCTGGCTATTTTGTAGAAGGTTTGTTGGAGTTTGTTCAGGGTAGTTGTTTGAATATTTGTGAGAACTGGGGCAGCATAGAGGAGAGAGAGAGGGGAGGAGAAGTGCTTGTCCTAGGGAGAGTCTAGCCTCAGGAGTGAGGTATTTTCTGTTCTGGTATAAGAGACCTCGTTTCTGATGGGTTTTCTTTATGCATTGCTGTATGTGTTGATTGAATTTTAGTTCATAGTCAATGATGACCCCTAAGAGTTTAGTGTAGGTGTCAGGTTGGATGGCTGTATTTTACAAGACTTAATGACAAAGGAGGATCTATGATGAGCAAGAGAACGAGGCAGGAAGAGTAAAAGTTTGTTTTTTTGGTGTCTGAGGATTAGTGAGTTTTTTTAAAGCCATTGTTCGGTGGAAATTAGAGCTTTTTGGGTTAGAGAGTGTAGGTCAGAAATGTTGGCTGTAGAAATAATAGTGGAGTCATCAGCGTATTGTATGAGAGATGACTGACTGCAAGATGTGAAGAGGTCATTGGTGAAGATGTTGAATAAAAGGGAACCTAAGATGGAACCTTGTGGAACACCAGTAGAGATAGGCAGGAAAGGAGAAGAGGAAGAGAGCCATTTGACAGAATGTTTGCGTCCAGATAGCTACCGAACCAGCTGAGGGTGGAGGAGGATAGGTGGAAGTTGGCATGTTTAGATAGAAGTAAAGGATGGGATACTGTATCAAAAGCTTTGGAGAGGTCAAGAAAGAGACAGGAGGTAAGTTTATTATTGTCCAGGGATTCTGCAATGGTGTGAGTGAAGGAGAGTAGAGCAGTAGTTGTGCTGTGATAGGGACGAAAACCACATTGGGTAGGGGTGAGTAAGTTGTGATTGAGAAGGTGATTAAGAAGCTGTGTCTGGATACATTTTTCTAGTATCTTAGATAGAGGGGATAGAATGGCAATAGGTCGATAGTTGGAAGGGTCATTGGAGTTACCTCTTTTATGGAGAGGGGTAGTGTAGAAAGATTTCCATAGGGTAGGAACAGTAGATTCTAGCTTAGATCTATTTATAAATATAGTCACTGGGTAGGCAATAGTTTCAGCTGCAAGTTTGAGGAAGGTAGGATATAATTTGTTAGTAGAGGGTGAGCAGGGTTTGAGTTTGAGCAGTAGAGATTTGATTTATGAAGTTAGAACTGGCTTGAAGGAAAAAGAAGTAGTATTGGGGGTGGGTGTTGGGTCTGGTAAAGAGGAGGAGTTATGTTGTGAGGGTAGGAGATTTTGGATGGAGGAAATAAAGTGGGAATTAAGTAGGGTAGCTGTTTCCTCAGGAGTCGTGTTTGGGTAGGGGGGTGGGTTAGAGGGGATGGGTTAGAGGGAGTACTTGGGTAAAGGATACTGTTAAGTGTTGACCAGAATTTCCAGGGGTTAGATCTATGTTTATGCTGGCCTGAGCTATAAATTGATTTTTTTGTCTATTATTGTCTATTTATTTTTTGGCAAGATTATGTAGTTGTCTGTATTTGAGAAGATGAGGTGTTTGTTTAGATTTGATTCAGGCTTTCCAGACACTGTCTCTTAGTTTCATGATGGACTTGGTTTCTTTTGAAAGCCAGGGGGCATGATCAGATTTCACTTTGATCTTCCTGGAGGGAGCTAGGGAGTCCAGAGTATTCAGGAAAATGCCGTTAAAAATGTCAATGGCATCATTCAGAGGGAGTTGTCTAAGGATGAACCAGTCAGTGTTTTGTAGAATAGAGTTAAACTGAGAAGAATTAAATGTGGATAGTTTCCAACAATCTTTAAAAAGGTGGGGGTTAGGAGTATGTGGGTCGTATCTCAGGACAGAGGTAGGTATATGGTCACTAAGGGAGTCTGGTAGGATTTTGGGCTGGTGGTAGTGTTGAGGGGAGTTGGTAAGAATCAAGTCTATTGTGGAGCTGGAGGTTGAGTTTTTGTGGAAACGAGTGGGGGTAGAAATGAGTTGGTGGAAACCATGAAGGTGAATACTAAGTAAGGGAGAGTCAGTAGAAAGTTTTGACCAGTCTATATTGATATCACCAAGGATGAGTGTTTCATAAGGTATGTTGAGAGAGAACCAGGATAATATGTTTTCTAGAATGGGTACATTGTTGCCAGGAGGAAGATAGATGGAAGCAATAGCAAGTTTTTTGTGAGGATTCAGATGAAAGTTTAGAATGAGGAGTTCAGCAGGGTGGAAGTTGGGAATAGGTGTGGGGTATGGTGAAAGGTTAAGGCTATTAGAGTAGAGGAGGGCTACACCACCTCCTTTCTTTGAAGTTCTATCAGAGCGGTAGATGTTGTAGCCAGGAGGGAATATTTCATTGTTTGAACTATGTGGCTTGAGCCATGTTTCTGATAGGGATAGGATGTGAGGGGTGTTATAAGCTATCCAAGAGTGCAGTTCAGTAATTTTATTTGCTAGGCTTTGAATATTTAGTGAATAAAAGGTTAGGTGTTTGCATGGGATTGAGTTATGGGACTGAGGTTGTATATCTGGTAGTCTTTTGGAAGTGGGTTGTGAGAAGGAGGAAGTTAAGGTATATAAGGGGGGAGGGGGAGAGGAGAGATGTAGAGGGGCCTGGTTTGGAGTGGATGTCCCCAGAGGAGAGTAGTTGTTTATTGAGAAGAGCACTGGATGTGAAAAGTTGATAGTATTTGGGTAGTCTAGATTTAGTCTTATTAGAAGGTTTGAGAATTTGTAATGTGTGTCTTTTGTCCAGAGTTGTGGTAGAAGAGTTAAATAGGTCTGGAGAGATGGTAAAAGAAGATGAAGTAGGAAAGCTGTAGTGTGAGTGAGGGGTAGGAGAACAGAGAAATGGATTTGTGAGGTGGTAGTGATAGGAGGTAGTAATAGAGAGCATAGTGAGTAATGTTGCAGATATAAGTAGATGTAGCATGATGAGTAGTTTGGTTAAGGGGGGAAGAGGGGGAGTGTAAGAAATTATATAAAATAGGAGAATATGCTAAGTGTGATTGGATGTTGGATTGTGGGAGTGGTAATAAGCAGGAAGTGGATTTGTAGTGGATAGCTGGGCAGGAAAGGGAGGGATGGTTAAGTATAAAGGAAACTGTACAGAGGTGGGTGGGAATGGGGGTAGGGTAGGGGAGTGAACATAGTGGGGCTAAACCCACAAGGAAAGACCGAGAAAAAACTATCAGTGAAAGAGAAGAAAGAGAAAGGAAAGTGTGCAGGGTTCTAGCTATAAGTAGAGATAGTGGGCCTGAGATTAGGACAGCAGGAGGTAAGAAGCAAGGCACAAGTATAGAAATGTAAGGAAGAGCAAGGTAGGACAAGGTATAAGGGAGTGATTAGAATATCTTACTGTGGTAGAGAGGAAACAAGCAGATTAAAAGAGGAATGGGTATAGATAAAAGAGTAGTTCAGAAAGGAGGTATGATTAACAGTGGAGAGGAAAAAAGCAGATTAAAGGAGAAATTGGTATAGAGAAAAGAGTAGTTCAGAAAGGAAGTATGGTTAACAGTGGAGAGGAGTAGGGCAGAGAGGGGGGGTAGGAAGACTGAGGGATGTTCAGGTAAGAGTTGGAGGAAGAGGTAGATGAGAGGGAGAGGTCAGCAGGTGAGCTGCAGCCAACACAGGGGTAGCCCAGAGATTATAGGCAGAAAATATAATTTTCAGGTGAGCAGTACATACTTAGATTAATTCCACTAAGGAAGGAAACAGACAGCAGATGTTTGGCAGAAGGTGGTTTTCCAGAGAGTTTGAGCCTGAAGTAGATTCAGGGAAGCACAGGTAGCAATTAGGTAAACCTGAAAAAAAATAAAAAAATAAGACAAGTGAGTTGCAAGGGGCTTTGGGAATAGGGGCTAGAAGAGTGGCTGAGTAACTGAGTAATACAGGTAGGGGGGGTGCTAAAGTGAGTGGGAGGTAGGATAGGGCGAGTGTGGATATGAGTGGTGGTAGGGGCAGAGGTGTGGGATTAGTGTGGAGGGGGCAGTGAGGACACAGATGCAGTGAAACACTATATACAGTTTACAGAACAGGTTAAAACATTGCAGGAAATGGTCCAAGTCACAAAGAATAAGATATTCACTCACTTAAACAAAAGATAATTTGTCATTATATAACAGTAATGCATTTAGGGTAGCAGGAAATCAATCACAGACAGTTGATATTAAGCCAAGCAATGCACCAGAGGATCAGGTAGTCAATCATATAAACAACACTTATTACAGAAAAACAGTAAGGTCACACACATATATATATATATATATATATATATATATATATATATATATATATATATATATTTTTTTTTTTTTTGAATATATAAATGAGCATTTAGTTCAGTTTGGGCAGATAAACCATTAAATGAATTTTGAATCTATGGTCAAGTTAATGAAATGTTGGTAGCTAGAGAATAGTAGGAAAGGACAATGTCAGACAGGAAAAGGCAGACCAGCGCATAGTGGAAAGATGTACCAAAGGTCTACAGGGGAGTCCTAAAACTCCTAGCAAAAAGCACTTGGAAAAGGCAGATATCTAACTAATTAAAGGCAAGATACAGAAACCAACCCATGTTCTAATTTCACCTGACTTAGCATTAGCGACAGTGATTTAGTGTTTACAAATAGGCAGATACATGAAATTCAGTTTTTTGTATATTGTAGCATTTTTAATTGTATGGATGTTTCTAAGTTTTTTTTTCATCTGAAATAGCGCCTTCAAAACTTTTGCCAGTGTTAAGCCAGACACCCATCACTGAGACTGGATTACTCCTTCATGCCAAAAGGTACAGATAATGTACAATATAAGATACGGAAATTAGCAACACCAACTTAGCACAATTAACGATTCAACTGAAATTCTATCACTTCTGCAATCTTGTAACGTATAATATAATAATCTTTTTTAAGTTTTCTTTCCACACAACTTGCCATAAGGAAACAAACTAAACCTAGCAGTAAAGCAATAAAACTTGTATTCACTGTCTGTCCCTCTCAGAGAAAAACAAAGCTGTAGATCCATTTTTTGGATATCATAGAAGTACTTTTTTTCTGCTGCAGAAGAACTTCATCAAACTGATAAAGCACTTAAGGGCACTTAAAAGCCCAGAAAATGTTTTTTTCCTCCATTAACCAAATATAATGTAACAGGAACACAGTCAACATGTTTAGTTACAAACTGCAGACATAGACAAGAATTAAGAAATAAGAAAGTAACAACATTGCCACAGTAAAACCATTTAAAAGCCATAACAATTATTACTGCATCTGTGTCTAAATACCAATAAACACATGATGCAGATGGCTACCAGTGTGGAATGGGGAAGTTAATCCTGTAGAACAGTGAGCGGAAACTTGGTCATGCTGTTATAGGTTCATAGGTTTATAGCAGGTTACTAGGCTGGTGGCCCTAGAGCCTTTACAAGCCTAGCCATGTTAATCCCAAGTATCCCCATTTGTTCTTTTTGGGTAGTTCACAGAACAAATTTTAGAACAGAGCAGGTCTGTGATCAACACCGGGTACTCCTGTCCATGAGGGATCAGGGTGCCACCCCAGGGGTGAATTTACAGTCTCCCATCCAATTATTTATGTTGCAATTGAATAGGGTCAGTGAGGAGCTCTGTTTTACATGATTAGGAAGTCTATTTCAGAGATGCGGCAGTGTTACAACAGCAATACAGTACATAGATTCATAGGTTACTACTAGGCCAATGGCCACTAGCCATGTGCCCCAAAACATTTGAGTCCTGAGTATCATGGACATTTATATGGGGGGGCATGTCAGTAGGGAGGTAACTAAGGATTTGTTGGGGGTGTTAGGATAATACTTTTCTTATTGATGGCCTCTGTCCATAAGGGACCTGGGGGCAAGATCAAGGGTAAATTTATGATTTCCCATTCAGCTGTCAACATTTTGCATTAATAGGGTCAGAGATTAACTCTATTTTACATGTTTGAGGAGCCTATTTCATAGTGTGGGGATGCTCTGACACACATACCTTTCTCTAAAGCATGTTCTATTTATTTCACAAGGAAAGTTCAGATCCCTGGATGTAGTGTTTCTGGTGCTGTTTATTTTACACATGTGCAACAAATCCATCAGGACTGGGTCTAAAAATGCCCTGTAAATCAGGTGAAGATCCCCTTTCAGCAGCCTGTAGGAGATTGAATACAGAGGTAGAGCCTTTAGGCAATCGGTACAGAACAGGGTATTAGTGTTGTGAATTCTCCTAGTGAGAAAGTTTGTAGATGTTTCAACTGTAGATACATGCCAAAGCGGGTATTGTATTAAATGGTAGGTCTGATAATGGCTGAGTAGAGTGGTACTCTAACTTTCTTTCACCCGGATGCAATACTCTTACCTATACATTGGGCAAAATCTAATGTTTTTGTTACTATTTTAGCTACGTGTTGGTCAAAGGCCAGATTGCTGTCTAAATATGTTCCCAGATTCCTTCCTTCTGGGTTGACTCTTACGAGTGTTTTATTGATGGAGTAATTCATGTGTGTTGACAGTTTCTCAAAGGGTATTATAATGCATTGTTTGGCATTGAGTTTAAGGCCATGGTTTTGGCAATGATTATTTGTGTTAAATCCTCTTGCAAGATGTTGGTGTCTGGAGGGGAATCTATAATAGCTCCAAATTTACAGTCATCTGTGAACTTGGTGAGCTGGAGGCCTTGAATGTTAACCTTGACTTCCAAGAAGCAGATGCCAAACAGGAACAGGACTAGCACATAGCCCTGTGTGACTCTACTTGTGTCTCTTGGTGGTGGAGGTGGTTTCACCAATCCTGACTTCTTGGGTCCTGTCTGTAAGCCAGATGGCAGTTCAGGGGTTTATATAGGCATTTATAGTTAGCTCAGAGAGCTTGTCAGCAATGCCTGAGTTGGGTACTGTAGTGAATATCTTGGCCAGGTCAAGATACACAGTACGCAGTGCTTTTTCTTTGTCCATTGCCTTGGTGACCCTTTCAAAGAAGTCTACTAGTGTAAGTAGGCATGATCTTCCCTAACAAAGTCAAATCGAAATGGGTCTTGTGTCTGTAGGTTGCCAATATCATTGTTTATCATTTCCATGAAAATTTGTTCCATGGTTTTGCGCATTAGGCTTGTTAGACTGATGGGACTGCATTCCCTGGATCAGTTGATGGTCCACCCTTGTGGAGGGGAATGTGGTCCTCTGTTCACTTGGAATGTAGCCTGTTTCAAGGCTGTAGTGGAAGAGTGCATCAAGTTGTCCTGATAGGTCATGTTTTAGACTATTTGGGAGGTAAATGGGGATGTTGTTGGGACCCATGGAGGTGGTGTTCTTGGCTTTAGCAAGTGCTGCCAGTACTTATTCCCTGCTAATAGTTAGAGGTAGTATGTTGGGGGATTTCACCTGGAGGAACTGAGAGAGGAGTGGGGAATGATGTTTGAGCTGAATTTATCAACCAGTAGATCTGCTATGTCAACCTGATTGGTAAAAGTGGTGCCATTTGCCACCAGTTTAACACACTGCTGCGTGTTACCTTAAAGGTTCCCAACATAACTAAATAAGGCTTTGTGATTGTCCTTAGCCTATGAAGCTATCCTGACCTCATAGTTGGCCTTGTTGGACTTCATTAGGCCTCTTAGTTTCTTGTTTACTTCTATAAGATAGCACTTGCTTTTAAGGAATTTGCTCTTCCTGATTTTGGTCATGAATATATACCTGTTTAGGTGAGGATTCCACCAGTGGGGTATGTTTTTAGTGTTTGCTTTGGGTTTACTTCTGGTAGTATTGGCAGCCTCTATGCAGCTGTTCACATGTTTGTGTAGGGACACTGTGAATAATTCTGCATAGGTAAGTGTAGTCTTGGGATTAAGGGATGCCCTGAATTTTGACAAATGATATATCTCTGTTTATACCTCTCTAATTGAATTCACCTGGCAAATAACTAAATTCCTGCTTTTATGCATATATTCTGTATATATTACTGTAATCACTATGTGTAACACTGTTTGTACTTCTGTACCAATTAATGTTTATTTTTTTTTTTGTATCTATGTTCTTGTCAGAGCCTTTCTCCCTGGGCCACCACTGAAAATGGGCTGTTTTAGGCCCAGTGGACTTTTCCAGTAAAAAAAAAAAAATCAATAAATAAATAAAATAAAAATGAATAGGGTGAAGTTTGCCTTAGAATAGTTTGTAACTGTTACTGGTTTAGGTGAGTTTTCCAGGTTGATTTTTACTTCAAAGGAGACAGCTTTGTCGTCTGTCCTCACTAGTGAGGGTGTGATATGGGGGAAGAGATGAAAAGATCTCCCATACTGGTGAGTACCAGAGCCAGTATTTTTTATGCTCTGGTTGGAGAGTGCATTATCTGTTCCAGGATGTTTGTGTTAATAAAGTCCAGGAAGCAGTGTGCCTGTGAGTTTGAGACAAGGTAAGTTTCCCAGTCTGTAGAGAGGTAGTTAAAGTCACCCATAAATAGGTTGTTTGTTTGGATGGTAAGCACCTCTAGTAGGTTTAGGTAAAAGTCATGACACTCTAGGGGTATATATGTTGACCTGTAGGTTAAAAATAATATGGAGAGAGAGTTTCTGTATGATGACATCCTGTTTAAACAGCTTGACAGTATGTCTGCTGCTAACATAGATTGAGACACCTCCACGTTTAGCCCCAGTCTGTGTTTTGTTGCTCTAAATGTATGAAAGGCTATGTAGCCTTGCACCGTGGAGTACTTTCTATGATTTTAAACCAAGTATTGGTCATGCCACAGATGTCTACATTCAGAAAGAGTGAGAAGAGCATGAAGGGTGTGCAGTCTTTAGCTTAGCCTCCTAGTATTGAGCACAAACAACTTAAATTTGCTTGAAGACTTTTTAACTATGTTGGTAGTTTTGTCTTTTTGACATTGTCTAAAAGGGCTCTGCAGAGGTGGATAAAGTTTTAGTCAATATCCAAACACCTGTCGGGGACAGATGCAGCCCATCCTTGGTAAAGCAATGTGGTCTGTTAACCATGTATTTCCATGCTGACAGATATTGGATCCCCCTGGAGTGACACCAGAAACTAAGACAGTTATTAAAATTAATCATTTTATGTTCATATTGTGACATCATTCTTGGTGAAGGTAGAATGCTGCTGAATGTGAGGTTCATACCTATCTGTGGCACATATTCAAAGAGATCCATTATATCTGTTTTCAGGTACTCCAGTGCGAAGCGTGCATTTACCCTCACATGGACTATGATAGAATCATGTTGGCACCGGAGGTGCAGTGACTTGAGTGCATACATGGTATTGTGGATCCTGGTTCCAGATAGGCAAGTAATCATTATTCTCTCCTTGTCTAACCTGGTGAGTCAGGTATATGTGTGCCGAAGAATGAAGTCCCCAGTGACAAGACTATTAGGTAAAGTATATACTTGCCTTATGGACTTTGCTCTTGGGGGAGCATTGGGTGTAGGCTTTTGTGGGATGCTTGGTGATGCTTTTGGTGTGTGCTTTAGTGATTGCTGAGGATTTGTTGTTAGGGGGATTTAGAGATTTTTGACATATAGGATGGTTTCTTTTAAGTGCCTCAGCATAAGACAATCTATGTGTGCGTGTGGTGAGCGTTGTGTGTGTGAGGGGTGTAGCGTTCTTATTCCTGACAGTCTTGTTTCTCTCAACATTTTTGCCTCCAAGGAAGTTGTGTATTTATATCTCTTACACACCATGTTATTTTATTTAATGATTACTTTATTGTCTGAGAACATGAGACAATTGCTACATTGCCATAGTATCCCCAAATCTAACAAGCTAGCTACTGAGACATTTGGATATCACATATCCATGTTGTTCGGTCCTGTAATAGGGTGGTCTGTTTAGTATTAAAGACTCAGTTTTAGCAAGGGTTTTCTAGGGTAGTTTCTGAGGTTAAGGGGAAGATGTTACATTGTGTTAGAATATGATAGTGCTATTTGATATGCAGACCAGTGTCTTTGGTTACGTGCAAGATTTTTTATAGTACTAGGATAGGGTAGTGCTATTCCATGTGCACGCTAACTGGTCTAAGCTTAGTTCTGCACAATGCCACATCATTAAACAGGTGTCAGACCCGATATTCACTTTATAAGGAAATTTTGCTATCTAGGTATTTGCTATCAAACACAGCACTGCTAATCATTGCTTCTCTGTGGGCAGCAACACTGAAACTTGTCTGATTTATAGCAGAGAAAAACAAAAGCTTGAAAACTGACTCCTATGCCTTCTAGACAACCACACATTGAGCTCCCTGGTGTGCTTCACAACTCAAAGAGACCAGGTAAACATCTTCTGCCACAAGATGGATGATCCTAGAATTTATTAATGTAGAAGTACAGCAAAAGCAGCTCTCAAGTGCAGATTAAACAAGAAACTATTTCCAACAACTACTAAGTCCCTGGCTAATTCACCCTTCTGCAAGGTGATCTGGAGGCAAACAGAACTAAAAAAGTCAACAGACAAGAAAATGACTATTTTTGCCACAAAATAAAATAAATGCTTTAAAAATTCTCAAAAACAGTAGTGATCACTGTATAAAATAAGTACAAGTGCAGTAAATCAAGAAAATATTCTTATCTTAGCTTGGATGGCTCTGGATGCAGCAGGAATACATGAATAGCATTGCAGAGTTTTCTGTAACAGAGCACAAAGCTTTGCAAATAATAAACTAAACAATATAACCATATAACAATATCAGAGAGCAACTGTGAGTTATTAAGAATAAGAACACAGTTATCACAAGTCAACGTAATATCACAAAAATATCCCGGTGCAGCTGTCAAAGCCACCAATGTTACTCATGTAAGCAAACTAGGAAGCTGGCATACAAGTATCTGCATTGATGCATACATCAGGCAGAAGTAAATTCTTATTTTTAATACCTTGGCCTCATAGTATGAAGCAATCCAGCCCAGTGACTTTGCATGGAATGACTATAAATCTCTTTGTATATTGCCACATATGTCCTAACTCATGTTAATATATTACGCAGTCCTAAATGAAGTCACAAGAAAAAGTCATACAAGGATGAAAACTCAGGTGCATGAACACTACATACTGAAAATCAGGGTACTTCAATAGAAGAGCAATGTGTAAACAAGATGCTAACAATCTCAATGTTCTTATCTCAACTTCCATTAAAGTGCATTTGCATTGTAGAATATACAGGTATTGTACCACCTTACTAATTCATGCTAACCCTTACCTTAACCATCCTCCTGGCACTAACCATAACCCTGCACCTTACTGCAGAAAAAACTCTTTCTATAACACCACCACTATACACGACAGGCTCAGAGAGATGCACACACACACAAGCACTAACACACTTGCACAATTCTAAAACTATTCTTTTGCCTAAGCCTTACTCTAACCCTAAATCACCAATATTTAGGTAAACACACTGCCACACCAACACTATCCCATTTATCAGTGAATGCAAAATGAACTGTCCATATTCTGAACACTAGGTAAAATGAACTGTCAACGTTATACTGTAGTTTCCACTGACAACAGTCTGAACTGCTGACATTTATGAACAGCAAGCATATGTGTGTGTGTGTGTGTGTGTGTGTGTGTGTGTGTGTGTGTGTGTGTGTGTGTTTCTGTATGTATGTATCTGCATATGTCTGCATGTGCATTTATGTGTTTATGCATATATATGCAAATATGTATATATAGGTTCACAGGTTCGTAGGTTTATAGGTATTTACTAGGCTAACGGCCACAGGGATTTTTTTGAGCCTAACCATGCATCCCAAATCTCTTACAAGTTTTCATACCTTTGCTAAGTATAAGCAGGGGTTTGGGAGATGAAACATTTACAAGCAGGGGCCTGGGAGATGAACCATTTACAGGTTGCCTGTATCCATTAGAGACATAGGTGCCAAACCAGGGAAGAATTTCCTGTTCCTCATCCAATCATCCAAGTTGCACTTGAACTCTGCTTTACATGGATGGGGGCCTGTTCCATAGATGGGGTAGTCTCTGGGATACATACCTGGCTCTCCAGCAGGTCCTATTTATATCACAGGTAAGGTTTAAGTCTTTAGAATGGCTAATTCTGGTGCTGTTTAATTTGTGGATATGCAGGAGGTCCATCAGAGTGCAGTCTGACAATGCCATATATGCCAGGCATAGATTTCCCCTCAAAAGCCTGTAGGAGACATAATACAGGGACAGAGCCTTGAGGCAGGACATTTTACTTATGCCCTTTATTCTTTTAATGAGAAACCTCTGTGGACATTACAATTGTTGGATATGCCTGGTTAGGTACATACCAAAGGGGGCATTGTACTCAATGATATGTCTGATGAATGCCAAATACAGTGGAACAATGACTTCCTTGGACTTAGATACCATACCTTTGTTCATAAGTTGCGCAACATAACATGATTTCCTCACTACTGTAGACAAGTGATGGTCAAATGCTAGATTGCTTTCTATGTGTGTCCCTAAGTCCCTGACTACTGGGACATCTCTAAGGGGTATGTGTCAATTCAATAGTTACCAGGGGTGGATGCCTTCCCAAAGGATACTATTATGCATTTTTTGGCATTTAGTTTAAGTCCATGGCTTTGACACCAGTTGTTTGTCTGTGTCAGCCCCTCCTGGAGAACATTTGTGTCAGAGTGGGATTCAATGACAGCTCCTAATTTGCAATCATCTGCAAATTTAGTCAGCCAGAGACCACTGACATCAGCCTTGACTTCAGAGAAGTAAATGCCAAAAAGGAGTGATCCAAGGACTGATCCCTGTGGGATTCCACTTATGACTGGCCACTTTGTAGAGGTAGACTTCCCAGTTCTACTTCCTATTTTCTGTCTGTGAGCCAGTTGACTATCCACTGTGTGACATATGAGTTTGTATTTAACCTCTTGAGTTTGTCAACAATGCCAGAGTGGGGTATTGTGTCAAATATCTTGGCCAGGTAAAGGTAAGTAGTGTGAACCATTTTTCCCTCATCCATTGCTTTGGTTACCTTCTCAAAGAAGTCCACCAGGTTGAGTAGGCATGATTTGCCCTTGATGAAACCAAAGTGGGTTAGAATCAGTGTATGGAGGTTTCCTATATCTCTATTGATAATTTCCATGGGATTTCTTTTGCTTTACATATAAGACTAATGACACTTTTGGATCTGTAGTTTCTGGGGTCTGTAGATAGCCCCCTTTTGTGGACAGGGGTGAATGTTACTGTTCTCCATTCATGAGGCATGAAGCCTGTTTGGAGGCTACAGCTAAATATTAATTCCAGAGGCCCTGATAGGTCACATTTCATGCTATTTAGAAGTCATCCTGGGATATTGTCTGGGCCCATTGATGCAGTGTTCTTGGTCTTGGAGAGAGCATTAAGGACCTCTTCTCTTGTGATAGCAGGGGAAGTTATATTTGATGGTATTTCCTGAGGGAAGATTGAGGGGAAGAGAGTAGTAACGTTGGAGCTGAATTTATCAGGCAGGTTTGCTATATCTTCTGGCTCAGTATAGGTGGCTACATTTTCAATGAGCTCTGCGCACAATTGCGTATTGCTTTTGAGGTTGCAGATATAGCTAAAGAATGCTTTGTGGTTGTCCTTGGCCTGAGTGGCCAAACTTACTGCAAATTTGGCTTTGGCACACTTTATTTGTCCTCTGAGTTGTTTGTTAAGTTTGATGACAGTAATTTTATCCTGCTGGCTGCTGCACCTCCTAATTTTTGCCATGACTTTCTCCTGTTATACAGCCTATTGATTTTGTGATTCCACCAGGGCAGCTTCTTTTTTGAGTTAGTTCTGTACTTCTTCCTGGTGGAAACTAAGCTAATTTTCAAAGCCACTCATCTTTTTTTCATATTGTGGCATCATCCTTGGAAAAGGTGAAATGCTGCTCAATGCTAGGCTCATAACAGTCTGAGAAAACATATTCTAAGAGCTCCATGATGTCTCTCTTCATATAGTCTAGGGAGGTATGTCTCAGGTCATTTACTCCCACATGGACTATGACTGAGTCATATTGGTACTTGTCGTCCAATGACTTGAGTGTGTGTGTGTAATGTGGTGGATCCTAACCCCTGATAAGCAACTGACTATGACTTTCTCCTTACTCAGCCTGGTGAGAGATACATCAGTGTGTCTCACAATGGAGTCTCCAATGACCAAAATGTTGGATTGTGTCGTGGCTTAGAGGTAGAGGCTCCATGAGATGTAGTTGTATGTGTTGATGTAGGTTTTGCTTTGAAATCATGCATTTAGGGCTGCTGAAATTATTTGTTATGTGTACTTCATCTAGGAGGTCTTTGTGGTTTAGGAAGGTTACAGTTAAGTGCCTCAGCATATGTGGATCGATATCTCTGATTTGAATTGGGTATGATGGGGGCAGCGTATGTACTACTCACAACACATTAGGAGTACTTCTATGCGAGAGGTATTCCTCCAGTACATTGCGTAAATACATCTTTCACATACCATATCAGCTTATTTGAGAATTAACTGATTGTCAGTAAACATGAGGCAATTTCTATATTGCCTTAGGATGCCCATATAGGGTGAACAACTGGTTACAGCAATACCCTCTTTATAACAAATTAATTAAGGCTCTGACCTAACCTATCTTTCTACTACACCCTACTCCTTCTGCAAAGTGTGTCGCTTGACAAGAAATATACTTTAAAGCAAGCGCTGACCATCCGCAGCACTCTATACATAGGGTGAACAACTGGTTACAGCAATACCCTCTTTATAACAAATGAACTAAGGCTCTGACCTAACCTATCTTTCTACTACACCCTACTCCTTCTGCAAAGTGTGTCACTTGACAAGAAATATACTTTAAAGCAAGCGCTGACCATCCGCAGCACTCTATACATAGGGTGAACAACTGGTTACAGCAATACCCTCTTTATAACAAATTAACTAAGGCTCTGACCTAACCTATCTTTCTACTACACCCTACTCCTTCTGCAAAGTGTGTCGCTTGACAAGAAATATACTTTAAAGCAAGCGCTGACCATCCGCAGCACTCTATACATAGGGTGAACAACTGGTTACAGCAATACCCTCTTTATAACAAATTAACTAAGGCTCTGACCTAACCTATCTTTCTACTACACCCTACTCCTTCTGCAAAGTGTGTCGCTTGACAAGAAATATACTTTAAAGCAAGCGCTGACCATCCGCAGCACTCTATACATAGGGTGAACAACTGGTTACAGCAATACCCTCTTTATAACAAATTAACTAAGGCTCTGACCTAACCTATCTTTCTACTAAACCCTACTCCTTCTGCAAAGTGTGTCGCTTGACAAGAAATATACTTTAAAGCAAGCGCTGACCATCCGCAGCACTCTATACATAGGGTGAACAACTGGTTACAGCAATACCCTCTTTATAACAAATTAACTAAGGCTCTGACCTAACCTATCTTTATACTACACCCTACTCCTTCTGCAAAGTGTGTCGCTTGACAAGAAATATACTTTAAAGCAAGCGCTGACCATCCGCAGCACTCTATACATAGGGTGAACAACTGGTTACAGCAATACCCTCTTTATAACAAATTAACTAAGGCTCTGACCTAACCTATCTTTCTACTACACCCTACTCCTTCTGCAAAGTGTGTCACTTGACAAGAAATATACTTTAAAGCAAGCGCTGACCATCCGCAGCACTCTATACATAGGGTGAACAACTGGTTACAGCAATACCCTCTTTATAACAAATTAACTAAGGCTCTGACCTAACCTATCTTTCTACTACACCCTACTCCTTCTGCAAAGTGTGTCGCTTGACAAGAAATATACTTTAAAGCAAGCTGACCATCCGCAGCACTCTATACATAGGGTGAACAACTGGTTACAGCAATACCCTCTTTATAACAAATTAACTAAGGCTCTGACCTAACCTATCTTTCTACTACACCCTACTCCTTCTGCAAAGTGTGTCGCTTGACAAGAAATATACTTTAAAGCAAGCGCTGACCATCCGCAGCACTCTATACATAGGGTGAACAACTGGTTACAGCAATACCCTCTTTATAACAAATTAACTAAGGCTCTGACCTAACCTATCTTTCTACTACACCCTACTCCTTCTGCAAAGTGTGTCACTTGACAAGAAATATACTTTAAAGCAAGCGCTGACCATCCGCAGCACTCTATACATAGGGTGAACAACTGGTTACAGCAATACCCTCTTTATAACAAATTAACTAAGGCTCTGACCTAACCTATCTTTCTACTACACCCTACTCCTTCTGCAAAGTGTGTCGCTTGACAAGAAATATACTTTAAAGCAAGCGCTGACCATCCGCAGCACTCTATACATAGGGTGAACAACTGGTTACAGCAATACCCTCTTTATAACAAATTAGCTAAGGCTCTGACCTAACCTATCTTTCTACTACACCCTACTCCTTCTGCAAAGTGTGTCGCTTGACAAGAAATATACTTTAAAGCAAGCGCTGACCATCCGCAGCACTCTATACATAGGGTGAACAACTGGTTACAGCAATGCCCTCTTTATAACAAATTAACTAAGGCTCTGACCTAACCTATCTTTCTACTACACCCTACTCCTTCTGCAAAGTGTGTCGCTTGACAAGAAATATACTTTAAAGCAAGCGCTGACCATCCGCAGCACTCTATACATAGGGTGAACAACTGGTTACAGCAATATCCTCTTTATAACAAATTAACTAAGGTACTACTCCAGTTTTATATAAGATTCTGACTGAAAAGAAGCCTCCTAGTGAATTTTACTCAACCAAAAAGATATCTGTAAAAAAGATAGCCTGTTTAGCATTCTATCCCGAATAGTGTACTGGATTCAGCAAACAAATAGCGGCCCATACAACCTTTATCTACCATTGGAGATATCTAAATTAATAGAATAAAGGCAAACCACCATAAGTACTTGCCTTACTGTTACCTGCCTGTACTGTACCTTGAATTGGTTTAATTGAATTGGTTCAACCTCGCTCTACTCCACCCCCTACTCTGACGCAGAGGAGGTTATATATAACCCCTCTAGTGGCGCCATTTCCAAACTATCAACTGTGTTTTCTGAATCCAGCCGGGAATCTCTCCTACATTAGGTATGTAAGACCTGTTAATTCTAGGTATTGTAGACTGTTAAAAAGGCTATTAAAAGCATTATTTTACATATCGAGCTAAGCTCTACCAAGTCAAGTGAATTGTATTTAAATTCCACCGCAATTTCTGATACACTGTGACATAAGTAGTACCTGTATCGCTTTGTTATTTACTTGCGCTAACTGAAAAAAGCGTTTGTATGAAGAAACTAGATGACTTCTGCATTAAATTAGTGGTTTTCTATGCATAATATATTACGCATGTATCCTAATATCTATGTATACTGTTGCGGTTACGGAAACAGATAACCTAATCCTGACGTATAGTCTAATTGTAAAGTTTATGTTTTTAACTCGGGCCTTAGCGCGCCAAAGACAACATCACTTGAATTAGCCTCGCGACGCAAGGCTGCATGTTAGAGATTCACTACGACCTTAACGAGCCATAGCAAATAGTTCTGAATAAGTGTTGCAATGTACCAGGAGCAAATTAGTAAATCGCCAAATAAGGATGTATAAATGCTGATCTTGGAACAAGCAGTAATTACTTTTTTGACCTTGTGTGATAAAACTATTGTTTTTTTAGACATCTGTCCTGTATATTGCATTCTGCCTTTACTTACTGAAGCCACTATTGTCAAGTAAACTATATTTTTTTGCTTCCTATAGGCTCTGACCTAACCTATCTTTCTACTACACCCTACTCCTTCTGCAAAGTGTGTCGCTTGACAAGAAATATACTTTAAAGCAAGCGCTGACCATCCGCAGCACTCTATACATAGGGTGAACAACTGGTTACAGCAATACCCTCTTTATAACAAATTAACTAAGGTACTACTCCAGTTTTATATAAGATTCTGACTGAAAAGAAGCCTCCTAGTGACTTTTACTCAACCAAAAAGATATCTGTAAAAAAGATAGCCTGTTTAGCATTCTATCCCGAATAGTGTACTGGATTCAGCAAACAAATAGCAGCCCATACAACCTTTATCTACCATTGGAGATATCTAAATTAATAGAATAAAGGCAAACCACCATAAGTACTTGCCTTACTGTTACCTGCCTGTACTGTACCTTGAATTGGTTTAACCGCCGCTCCGCTGCCTTCGGGCTCAAGCTCCGCCCCACCCTGCCCCCATATCCCACCCGCCCCCAGTACCTCTATATTTATAGGTAAGTGACCACTCCCCCTAGTAATTCCCAACCACTTAGAACTGTCCTATATCTCTCCTCACCCCACCCCTTCAAGTTAAACTTAATTTACCAACACCCACCCATCTCTCAGTTATGTATCACACTACTAAAACAATGTGCTCCACTTTACCCACTAAGTCAAAGACTATAATAATAAATACAATCCTTATAATTCCATTGATTTCATTTACATATCTAATTACCAAATATGAAGAACAACCATATTCAGGATATTACTACCCTAAAACCCGTACTAATACTCTTCCAACGCAACCTACCTTTATGTCTCATATCCAAAACTTATGTGATAATACCCAAAAACTTTACCACCACCATATCTACAAACTTAATCAAAACCATACCAAATAAATCTAGGCAAACTCAAAAAATATTACTAAAACTGACTAAACTAATAGAATACCTCAGAAAAAACACCATGAAAGATGGAGACATCCACCCTAATTCTGGCCCTCAAACTATACCCAATCCAAATGGTTCATCACCCTCACCAAGGCCATCCAATACCTTCCTGATTTACCATTTAAATATTAGAAGTATCAACAACAAAGTATCTAACCTTCATGCTCTCCTAGCCACCCACCTCCCTGATATACTTTGTGTAACAGAAACCTGGCTTAAACCAGGGACCAAAGATAGTGAAATCTTACCACCTGGATATAATATGCATAGACTAGACTGAATAAAAAGAAAGGGTGGTGGTATTGCTGTGCTCTATAACAGCAATCTCAACATTACCTTTAACACTAAACAACCACCCCAAATCTCTAATGCAGAAATACTTGCTTTAAAAATACAGCTAAACAAAGAAAAAAGTATAAATCTATTTACAGTGTATATCCCTCCGGGGAACAATGTTGATACACTGGAAAACTTACTTAACTGGATATCCAACAACTATCCCCAAGAAACTATTATCACGGGTGACGTCAATATTGACTGGAACCTATGTTCTTCAGAGACCAACCCCATCCACATTAACCTACATGGGTTTACCCAGATTATAAATACTATAACTAGAACTGGAAATGTAAACCAAAAAGAAAGTATTTTAGACTGGATTCTAATAAATAGCCAGCCACAAACATATGAGTCTGGGACTGTACCAAATGACCTAAGCGACCACCTCATCACATACATAACAAAAAATAAAATAGGCCTATCTACCATTCCCATGTACAGGTCAATTAGAAACAAGAAGCAATTTAACCTAACAAAATTCCAAGAAGAACTCAGATCTTGTAATTGGGCCCCACTAAAGTATCTCCCCCTTGAAGAAGCAGTATCTAGATTTAATACCACCTTCCTAGACATACTTGATAATCATGCTCCAAAAAGGATAATTAAGACCAAAGTAAACATTGCACCCTGGCTTACAAAGGAAACCAAATCTAAAATTAAAAATAGAAACAAATCCTGGGATACCTGGCGGGCAACTAAATTATCCCGAGACTGCATCATATTTCAACAAAAAAGAAATGACACAAAAAAATCAATACTAGCTGACAAAAAAAGTTACTACTGCCAACTACAAAATAAACACCAAAACAACCATAAAAATTTTGGGCAGGTCTTAACAACCTCTTACGCCCGGGCAAGTCCTCAACTCCCACCCCAGAAATGGTATCAGATAAAACTCCATTAGAAGTAGCTAACACCTTTAACTCATTCTTCACGAGTACTATACAAACCTTAGCTAACCAACTATCTGCTAAATTCAGTCCTGTGACAGAGGATATTCCAGAAACTAGACCCACTTTCACTCTACAACCTGTCCCAACATCTAGCATAAGATCCTTATTACAAAAACTTAAACCTACTACCCCCTCTGCTGACCTTCTCCCAGCTGAATACTTACAGAAAGCCGCAAATGTAATAGCCTACCCCATATCAATACTTATAAATCGTACCATCCTGGAATCTTCCATCCCGACAATTTGGAAAACATCCCATGTTATACCTCTTCATAAAGGTGGCTCTTCCACTGAACTGTCCAACTATAGACCAATAGCCATAATGTCCCCTCTTGCCAAAATCATGGAAAAATGTATACATAAACAACTACTTTACTATCTAACCCAGAACAAACTACTGACCAACTCACAACACGGATTTAGACCCAACCACAGCACAACTACTGCACTACTCTCTTTTACTGATACTATAAATTGCAACCGTAATAACAAAATTATATCATCTGCTCTCTTTCTGGATCTTTCAAAGGCCTTTGACATGGTTAACCACCAACTACTTCATAATACTCTAAAAACTTTACAGCTTGACAATCTAACTTTAGACTGGTTTCAAGCTTACCTCTCTGATAGGAAACAAGCAATACTCTGGCAAAATCAACTTTCCAATCTCCTACCAAATACCATAGGTGTGCCACAAGGATCCATACTGGGTCCACTTCTCTTCTCAGTCTTTATTAACGACCTATACAAAGCCATCCCCAACGCAACCTGTATACAATATGCTGACGATTCGACCTTAGTCTGTTCGGACACCTCTTTAGACAATCTATTAGCTAAAACTCAATCCTGCTTTACAGCTGTTGAAAACTGGCTAACAGGAAGACAGCTACTTCTTAATCCCAAAAAAACCAAACTGCTTCTATTTCACCCTACCCAGAAACTTCCCTTCATAGACTTTAATATACACTCAAATAATGGTACAATTATAACACCTGACCCCCATACTAAACTACTAGGAGTTACCATAGACAATAAACTTAAATATGACATCCATAATTAATCTTACTATCAAAACTGTCAACAGGAAACTAGGATCATTATATAGAATCAAAGCCTTTCTAACTCCTATGGCAAAAACAACTATTGCTCGTACCCACTTATTATCCACACTTCTATATGCATCCCCAATGTTCACTAAGCTGAATAAAACTGAGCTAAATAAACTCTCATGTTCATATAATCACATTGCCAGATTTGCAAATGGTTCACCATATAGAACACACCATTGTAATAACCTAAAAGACCTTGGATGGATAGAACTCCCTAACCTCCTTCAGCTGTCTCAACTTACTGAGGCATATAAAATACTTACCCATCCTGAGAAAACCCCTGCTCTAAAGAGCCTAGTCATTCCTTATACTAACCTAAATAGCCTACGCTCCTCAAACAGAATACTTATCCAAAACGTTAAATCCAACAATGCAAGTGGAGATGCTCTATTTGCTAACACTACTGCTAATATATGGAACTCCCTTCCCACCAGTATTACCACAAACACCTCTCTATCATACTTTAAAAAAAGTCTATTCCAATATTTTAAGTCCCACTGGTTATGCCAATGCTCACACCCTGACTAACTGTCTTGAGTTAACTCACTTCTCTCACCTCTTCTCTCAATAGAATCCCATGGAATCTACCATGTCAGCTTCTTTTTCTTTTCCTCTTCTTTCCCCTTGTATTTCTCTTCCCTCTGAATCATCTTAGTCTTGTATTATCTTTTATGCATGACTAAGTGTTTTTCTTCAAATCATATACCTGTTCTGCGTCTAATTACCCTCTTTTTATCAACTATTTATGTATGTAACTAATAACGCCTGTATCTCTGGCTTCTCTTTTTTTATTATTTCTATTATTATTGCTTAATGTAATTTAACATCAGTTTTTTTTTTTTTTTTTTTTTGTAACAATGTACCAACTGTTAAATGTGGAGCTTTTCTCCCCGGGCCTCCGCTGAAAATGGACATGTATCCAGTCGGATTTTTCCCGGTCAACAAATGTAAAATAAAATAAAAATAAATAAATATCCTCCAGGCTGGTAATGGAGACAGTGGGGAAGTTCATATCCATGGCAACAGACACTTTTTATTGTTTAGATACTTGGAGTGAGAATATCAATGAATTTCAGGAGTATTCTGACTGGGAACAGTGCTTGTCACTGCAAACTACTTGTCCTGTGTGCAACAAGGTATTGTAGAAATTTCAATCTTGCCTTTACAAGAAAAATGTCACTCAGGGTGTCAGAATCTGTACACAGCACTGCCAAACACATGAGGTAAAACTAATACTTAGACCCTGAAAATTTAAGGATGAAGTATTTCATATATATATATATATATATATATATATATATATATATATATACACACACACACACACACACACACACACACACACACACACACACACACACGTAAGTGTGTGGTGTATATACAAAGTTCTTCTGTATATTGTTGCCATCTCCTCTTAATATATTCTGCTTCTGTTAAGTCTCCCCCAGCTTTGTATTTTATCATGCCTATTTTTACTTGATAGTTTCACTTAAAATAATTAGTTTTCTTGTGGACTTCTCTTTGACTTTCCCTTTCTATTATTTTCTTCCATTTTGTGTACATTTAAATATGCATCCTTATTTTTTCTTGCTAATCTCTGAAGCATTGCATTGACTTTTACATATATTCTCAGTCTCCATTGCCTCTTGCTCTGCTTCTCTCATCAAAGACTTCTAAAGCCTCAACAGACAGTCTTTTTAATCTTCTTTCAGTTTGAAATGTGTTTTGTTGCCACTTCCTGGACAATATCACAAACTTCTGTCCGTAGTTTTTCAGGTGCTCTGTCCATCAGATCTAATGTTTGTAGACCTGTTCACTTCCTCTACTTCAATCCATCCAAGACAGAGAAGTTAAATGGGTGTTGGAATGTTCTGGTAATAAAAAGGTCACAGGAAGTGATGAGATTTCAGCTGAGTGGTTTAAAATCATGCAAAATTATGCTGTGTTTGGTGGCATTGCCATTATATTACCACACTGTTGACATCAGATATTTAACCCCATTCAGTCTATGCAATGAAGCATTCATCTGCACATCATTCCCATTATCATTTAAGAAAATTCTACTACATTCACACTAAAAAAAAAAATAATCATAATAATAATAATAATAATAAAACGTAAACTTCCCTGACCATATGAAAAGTGTACTCACAGGCATTCACCAAAAATAATAATGGCCACATGAACTAAAGTCCTGGAAAAATGCAACATTATTAACATCATAAAATTAAAATAAGAGAACAGCAAATAAAATAGTACACACACACACACACACACACACATATCTAGATGATCAGAAAATAGCATTACCAGCCAAACCAATACAAATCTAGAATCAACATGTGGCTAAACTAAACAAACTAATATATTTGAATATAACCCTTGTTATACTTCTAAAATAGTATCCCTAAAATTACTAGACATTAAAAAAAATAATAAACCCCAGGATTCAGCAAGCAGCCGTGCAGGAATAAATTATTCCTGCATGGCAGGGACCGTTCCCGTACAGCACTGCAGCATGCCTTGCATATTCATGAAGGCATGCTGCCTTTGCTGTTAAACAGACATGGAGCTGTGTACGAGTGCAGGGGGTGTGTTTGAGAGCAGAGCTCTCGCAATACACATGCCCCTACACTCCAGAATTGCCTTTCGGCAATTAAAAATGAGCAAGAATGCTTGTAACACCCCCAACCTGTCAGGAAAACAAAAATCAGTGGTCAAAGGCATAAGGGACAATCATCCCTACCAAGCATAACTCTCAACTGTGCAGATTTTCATAGAATGCCAAGATGTTTGCCTCATATTGTTGGTGAGTTCCCCCTAAAATCTGTACCTTTCTGGCAAACAGCTGAGGACTGAGTCAGTAAATAATGACAAAACATTTGAGTTTAAGACTCCACGCATCCATCAGAAAATTCATGCTAGTGTAAAACCTGTTATTCTATCATCTTTTTAACTTTGTAAGAGCAATGTTTAAAATCCGCCCCTATTTGTCCCCTCATCATTGTAGACTTTGTCCAGATATTTTGCTCTAAGAGGTTGAGAGGTATGCTACCAAGCCAAAAGTTATTAGGATAACATAGGCAGCATAAGCACATAGCGCACACCTCCCAACCTGTCAGAGTAAGTAATATGGACAAAGCCAAAAGGGGCAATTGTCCCACAAAGCAGAAAGCTGATAAAATAACATGTTTAGCATTAGCAGGGATATTCTGAAGGGTATAGATAAAATAACACAATACTTTTTTTATAAATGTGATAACATTTAAGCGTAGCTACACCGGTGTGCCTGTTGCTTAGCCACGCTTAGTCCAACTTAAACAGCACAAGAAGTTAAATAGCAAGAGACATCCAACATAAACAGTATTGCAATAGTGTAGTGGTTAAAGCGTACACTTTGCGAGTAGCTATTCCAGTTCGATTCCCACTGTAACCAATTCACATTTTACATGTGAAAGCAGTGCATAAACATTTTTTTTTTTTTAGTATTACCTACTAAATAACATATATTTGTTAACAGGAGTACTGCATTAGGTCCAGATGTAAGGTGTCAGTTTAATAAAGTTGTGAAATCCCAATATAAACATAAGTGACCCATACAGTATTGTCACACATGAATAAATGTAATGAAAGTACATTGTGGGACGTCAGGGACAGTAAACAAATTTATAATATGTAATGAATGATGAATCAATGCCATACAACAGATAGTGTATAAAATGAAAAATAAGCAATGCTAAGCATTGCACAGCTCTGCTTACCAGGTGTAAGCATTGTGTAAATATGCCTGCTAAGCAATGAGTAGCCCAGCTAATTGGATTTGCCCATTGGTAAGCAGTGCTGAACCTGTCCCTTTAAGCAATGCCAACCTTAGCTAAACAGGTTTGCCCATAGCTTAGCTTAGCTCAGCATATTCAAAACCATCCAATCACGGCAAAGTGTGGGAAATCGGCCGTATTTAAACCCCACAGGTGGGAATATAGCTATAACTGGTTGCAGCTTCCCACTGTAGGCAGGATGGCTGGAGTTGGAGAGGGATTGCGCTTCCTGGGCAGTGCTGGGGTATACAGCAGTCCAAGGTCATGGTAGGACTCCTGGTAAAAAAAAAACATGATGAGAGACTGCTGCAGGGCCAGTACCAGGGTTCCCAGTATAACACGTAAGCCTGGGACCACCTTGCCCATGATCTCACCAGTGCCAGTGGTATCCCTTGGACTGGTGAGCAGGTCAGGCAAAACTATGCCTACTTGAAGTGGAGAAAAAGAGAGGTCTTGGACGAGTGGGTCCAAGAAGCAAGGCAGAGGGGTGATGACACAGCAGTGTGTAAATAGTCATGCCATTACTGTTTACTAAAGTCCAGTGTGTGCATGGGATGGATAGGTATGCCTAAATATGTCTCTATTTCCTTTACAGCTGGAGCTGAGTGGGCTGTGAATCAGGAAGCCCATGCAAGTAGGCTGCAAAGGTTGCATTGCGAGGCTGATGAGTAACAATCCTGCTTGTAGTAGTCATACCAAATAAGTATAAAATAGTAAAAAGTCATCTGGCAGTATAAAAAACTTTTGCATGGGCTGTACTGAATAAACCAGACAATTTGACAGTAATAGTCCCATATAGGTCATATTTAAATAAAACTGTAACTGCCTGGCAATAAAGCTCTAAATCCTGGACTGGTTGTCTTTACTTTGATATTGTATGGCATTTATTGTTGCATTCTCTGAATAGTAATGTTGCATTAACCACTGTTACCCACACTGTGCTACATAAAAAATGTCTAGGAATGTCTGTATAAGACTGTTGTAAATGCAAGATCAGATTGTACAACCAAGAGAGACTTAGACAGAAAACACTGAATAGATAGACAGTAATATCCAAATAGCACACTCCACTTTGACTTAAATTGTTGTAATGTTAGCAGACACAGCCATGGTTGGAATCCTGGGAGTGGTAGTAAGCTGTATGCATAATCATACCTCTCAACTGCACAGATTATTCAGAATGTCTAGATAATTGGTTCATATTTTCTGCGTGTTCTTCTGTTACCCTGGCAAATCAGTGGAATTATCTCAGAATTGTAGTCATGAAATAATGACATACATTTGATTTTCAGATCTCAAAACCTTCAGAAAATGTATATTAAAACAAATCATGTCACTCATGCAACTCTCCAAGTTTATGACAGCAATATTCAAAACATGTCAATATTTGTATCCCCATGTTGTCAAGCTTTGTCCGGAGTAGAGTGCGTGCATTAAGAGGTTGAGAGGTATGTGCATAATATTAACTTTGAATCTGGGAATATGTGTAGAAACAGTCAGGTAGTGTTAACAAACATTCCCTCCACAGTTCTACCAGGTAAGAGATGTAAGGATTTAGCTATAAGACAGTTGAAGTATACACTGTGTACAAACATACCACTGCCCAAACCAAGGCCATAGGATATTATAATAATACCTGTAGAGCAATGATTAGAGCAATGATCATTAAAGTTGTGAGTACTACAAGGATATATAAGTTGTTAATTGACATCTCTCTCCCCCCCACCACCATATCTGCAACAATAATCTAAATACATAAATGAATGGGTATGTTTATACCAAACCTACTGTTGGGACATATGTCCTATTGTTCAATAAATACTGAAATGTGTATCTATTAATGTTCCATGTTGAAATAATAATACTATCATTGGTGGCCTGTTGCTGTCAATGAAAACTGCATGCCATTGTAATGGCCACTGGGGTTCCATATATGCATGTGTTCTGTTTGCTATGCAACTGTTCCAAATCTGGTGTTTTGAGTTATTGGGAATATCTATATATGCTGTTATAACTAATTCTGGATTGTGTTGACTATTACTAACCCACATATGTTTTAAAACTGCAACATCATAGCACGTACGGGAAGGCTGGACCCAGCAGACCGACCTCTCCCACCTCATCTGGCCTTAGCACAGGTTCCCACCATGCCTGGGACCCACCCCAGGACCTCCTCATTCACTGGTCCTGCAACACCTTTGGGTGGAACTGCCTCTGGGGGTGGGGCTCATCCCCCTCCCGGGAGTGGGTGCAGACAGGATCCTCTCACCTGAAGTCAGGTCTGGGGATTGGTGCATAGCCAGCTCCGAAGGGAGTTTAGAGATTTGCTATGCCAGCTTGAGGGCCATGTGGTGCATTTAGAGGGTCAGCCTGCCCCTTTTGCTCAGCCCCAGCACAGCCACCTTTGGGGCTATGAAGGTGCAGTGGTGACTGCCCATGGGTGGGGACGTCAGTCCCACTGTTTCCATTTGGGGGTTCATGGGCTTCTGATTTCCAAACACCCCTTCCCATCCAAGATGTATACCCCCCACATGTGTCATATACAGCCCCTGTATGCAGTCTTGTCTGTCTTCCTACCCACCCTACCTCCCCAAATATACCTACTACCCTTCCCCAACATCCCACTCTCACCTTAAAAAAAAGGGCAATCTGTTCCCCCCCAAAATATTTCACTCCATACATAGCTGTCCATTTCACACACATGTCCACTGGACACGTAATCTGGTCTAACTGGCTTCACAACACATTACTGTTGTCCTCACCCCTTTCTCAGGAGTTTGAGTGTCCAAATCTATCTCCAAATTCAGTACAGCTATGGACCTTCCTTACACCCATCCTGCACATCCCTAGCTTCTTTCCCTACTGTTTTTCCCTCTGCGTGCCCCCTTTTTCACCACTTTCCTATCACCCATTTTTTCTTTTCTTTTAAATAAATTAGCATGGGGGTAAGTGGGAATAAGCACTTTTAAGCAGTAGTAAGTGGGTTTAAGCCTATTTATGTGGTGACAAGCAATGGCTACACAGATTAAGCACTATCAGGCTGTCTGTAAGCATATTTAACCGGAAGTTAGCATAGCTTACCACTGCGCAAACCCACTTACAACCACCTAAACAGTGGAGGCTGGTGACTTCAAACTAAAAGGGGGCTGCAGGAGACAGCTGAGTGGGTGTGGCCAATTGGAAAGGGGTGTGGCCAACCAGAAAGGGGTGGGGGCTATGCTCAAAACCACAGCAAGTGGAACTTTAATTAAATACGCTGTCCTGGGTGCCAAACAGTCATTATGAGAGTCCAATCAAGACAAAATAAAGTGTAGAAGAAAAAATATTTCAATGCATTGGCTACAAGACAACTTACTTAATATCTAGATGAAAACATAGGTTGTGAGGCATGCAAAAATAAATTACTTTTTAAATATATTACTGGAATGCCAGTCCAAATCAAGTATAACAAATAACAACAAGCAGCAATCAACTCTAACCACTTCTCTTTGCACTGCAGTTCTAATTATAATTTATATTCAGCTTTATAATATTACCAAGTAACAATAGAGTAGCAATCTCTGTGACACCCCCACTTGTAAAAATGTTTCTTATCCAAAAAAGACTTGCTGCCTGACAACTATTTACTTGTTTCATGGGGAAGATGTAATCAAAGTAAAAAATGAACAGCAAACAAAGAAACAAGCTCAAGATAAATTGCTTAAAGGATTCCTGCACAAGTTATGGACCACACATGATAGATTGGCATTCTGTTTAGTTTACAGGTAAAGCCTGCAAAGACGACTGCAAGTCTCCAACAAAAGATGACTGCAAGTCTCCAACAAATGTAATGAGCTTCTGAAAATACTGTAATTCTGTCCTTTATTACAAATACTGTCATATGCATTTCAATACCCAAGGCTTATACGTTATCTAGTTATGTAAATATTCTCTGCATGGCAACAACGAAAAGGCTTTCAATGCTGGTAATTCTTTAACAGTATGCTTATTAATGCTTACTTGCATCTTACAATCTCCGACAAGCTTACCTGATGGTCATTAAAGCATTGCTACTTAAACACACAGCAACAGAGCACTGCGACAGCATGCATTTCTTGAATAATAAGAAGCATTAATCAACAGTATAAAAATATGACAGAAAACCAGAACATTCTGCAAAATCAAGGACAGATGAAAAGCCACCGTCGTACTTGTGGTCTACCTTGGATGGGGGATTACTCTGCACACTTACACTGCATAACTGCTCCTTGCCTTCCTTGGACACATCCAGAGCCACTACAATGGAGAGTGGAGTGCAACAAGTATGTCACAATTTGAAATGTCTCTGGCTGATGGTGATGGCTCTGACATTCATACCTCTCAACTTCAGAGCAAGAAATTTGGACAAAGCCATACATAGAACTAGAAGTGGGACACAGGCCCAAAAATAAGGACAATTTTTAAATATCGCTCTTATAAACTTAGAAAGATAATAGAACAGTAGTAGGTCTTGCATTAGTATGAATTTTCTGAAGGGTATGAAATCTGAAACTCAAATGTCTGCCATTATTTTCTAACTTCAGTCTTTAATGATTTGCCACTAATTTGCCAGAAAACCACCATTTTATGAAAAACAGACCAAAAATGTGATGCGAAAATGTAAAATTGCCACGCAATACAGCTGGGAACCTGTCAAAGAAGGGACACCTTTTTAATATTAACACTGTTAACTTGAGCAGCTAATAAAATAAGAGCATCTACATGCATTTCTGAAATAAAAGTAATCTATAACTCTGATCATTACAGTTAAATATAATTGTAAACCTGCCACATTTTCTTCCAAAATTACCATTCTGAGGAGGGATTATTAGGGGGAGAGCAACATTTTGAGCCAGAATTGGTGACAGTTGAGAGGTTTGGATATTCTTAATTCTATAAAGTGATTTGCATGTACCTCTCAACCTCTTAATGCAGGAAATCTGGACAAGGCCAAATATATTGGGGGAATATGTTTACTAAAAATGTCCAAAAACTAATAGGTAAAAGACAAGACGAGCGTACACTGCAAAGTCCAAGA
>NC_056727.1:237139081-237164081 GCF_019279795.1 Protopterus annectens
AATTAGCAGCATGCAATGCATATAACAGCAATACTCACACTGTCCGTAGGTCTGGAACCTTATACAAACATGTAGTTGACCTGTGTCCGCAAGTCCTGTTGTAAAAGGTATTGCTACCTGCTGTCTGTAACACTACTGCCCACACACAGGAAGGATGTCTTCCATACAGGAAAGGTAAAGGGACAATGCCCACATCATGTAGTCATTTATAGTAGTGGGTTGCTATGACACTGGCTATTGGAAGTACTACACAGCTGGCTGCATGCAATTAGCAAGTGGGGAACACCAATTGGTGCAGAAGCCATCACCTGATCATAAGCATCACCTACAAAAGCCATGCCACAACCTATTCAAACCAGCTCGATCCCTGTAGTGGAGAGAGAGAGAGGAAAAAAAAATAAATAATAATACTAACAAAATTATACTACAAACAAAAAATAAAAAAACAAACAAACAAGAAAGATATCCAAGTGGTACACAGACGAGAGCACAATAATAAAACAGGTATGTGAAATATGTATGCATGTAATTGAATGTAGTACTTGGTCTGTAATAATGGGATAGATAATGTTGAAAGATTTATATGTGCCATCAAGACTTGTTGCTGTAATGATGCCCTGCTGAACAACTGCTATGGACATAGCATCTGGCTCTGTGGGCAGTGGGCCATACCTGTCAACTGCGCAGATCTGCACAGAGTGAAAATATTTAAGCCATCATAGTGTCTGTTTTGTTCTTCCAAACATGTATATTAGTCTGTCATATAGCTGAAGGTGGAAGTAAGGAAGTCATGATAGATGCATGAGTTTCAGACCCCACCACCTTCAGAACAGTCATGGTAATGTGAAATGTATCATGCGCAAGGTTCATAGGTTTGTAATAGGCTTATCTACAATCTGCCCCTATATATCCCCCCCCTAATTTTAGGCTGCGTCCACATGTGATGCTCTGTTTCATAGCAGGGCAGAATAGTGCAGCTGTGGATGAAGGAGGTTCAGAGTGTGGACCCGATGTCTGAATGCACTCAACACACACACACACACACACACACACACACACACACACACACACACACACACACATATATATATATATATATATATATATGTGTGTGTGTGTGTGTATATATATATATATATATATATATATATATTATACAGACACACACACACACACACACACACACATATATATATATATATATATATATATATATATATATACACACACACACACACACACACACACACACACACACACACACACACACACACACACACACATATATATATATATATATATATATATATATATATATATATATATATAAATACATTTTCCCTACAGTTGAATTACTGTGCTGCATGATATGCTTGAGAAAACATCACACATATCTGCAGCTCAGATGTCTTCCTGTTAAATTGATGTGGCTATGGTGTACAGGGTCCTGGGTTAGACACTTGCAAGGGCTGTTATTTTATTCCCTGGCCAGAACAAGGGCTGTTGGATACAGAGCGATTAAGGCACCTGTAAGCAGTTGTAAGCGGGTGTGAAATGGACAGTTATGTATGGTGTGAAATTTGTGTTGGGAACAGATTGCCCTTTCTTTGTTAAGGTGAGAATGGGATGTTGCGGAAGGATAGTAGGTATATTTGGGGAGGTAGGTTGGGTCGGAAGACAGACAAGACAGCATACAGGGGCGGTATATGACACATGTGGTGGGTAAACACCTTGGATAGTGAGGGGTGTTCAGAATTTGGAAGCTCATGGTCCTCAAATGGAAATAGTGGGACTGAGGTCCCCACCCATGGGCAGTCACCACTACACCTTCATGACCCTGAAGGTGGCTGTGCTGGAGGCTGAGCAGGAGGGGCAAGCTGACCCTCTAATTGTTTCAAGAGGGCCTCAAGGTGGTGTAGCAGATCCCCCAATTCGATGTGGAGCTCCCTATGCACCAGACCCTGGACCTGACTTCAGGTGCCAGGATCCTGTCTGTGCACACTCCCGGGGGGGACGAACACCATCCTCTGAGGTGGTTCCACCTGAAGGTAGTGCAGGACCAGCAGATGAGGAGATCTCGGGTTGGGTCCCAGATGTCCTGTGGCCTGGTGCCACGGTCAGATGAGGTGAGAGAGATGGCTCTGCTGGGAACAGCCTTCCCAAACATACTATTGTGCTGCAGTTTTAGAACATATGTGGGTAGTAATAGTCAACACAATCCAGGATTAGTATTAACAGCATGCATAGATATTCCCATTAACCCAAAACACCAGATTTGGAACAGTTGCATAGCAAACAGAACACACACACACACACATATATATATATATATATATATATATATATATATATATATATGTATATAGATATATGGCACAGTTGCATAGCAAACAGAACACACACACACACACATATATATATATATATATATATATATATATATATATATATATATATATATATATATATTTATGTATGGAACCACAGTGGCCATTACAATGTTATGCAGGTTAAATTGTTACAGGCCACCAATGATAGTGTTTCAACATGGAACATGAATAGAAACACATTTCAATATTTGTTGTACAATAAGACATATGTCCCAACAGTAGGTTTGGTGTAAACATACCCATTGATTTATGTGTTCAGAATATTGTTGCAAATATGGTGGGGGGAAGAGAGAGAGATGTCAATTAACAACTATTATATCCTTGCAGTATGAGGTCCTCAGACCTTTTTTTCCTGTTTATGTCTTCCATGTACCATGTGAGGGAAGTGTCTCCCTGCTTATACTCCACAGGAGAATGAAATACCAATCAACTACCTCATGCATCACCACAAAACCTTCTTTGGTCATATGGCTCATGATCTGAAGGACAGGACTGCTCTGTGGAATGAGCTCATCCACAAGGTAAACTATGTCAGCCTGCATAACCACAGTTATGATCAGATGCAACATCATTGCACTGACCTCATCCACCATGCCCTTCAGCATGCTGCTGCAGTTTGGAGGGACCAGCTAGCCACAGGTGGGGATCATGCCATCCAGCCCCCACTGACATATGCTGAGGAGCTCCCCACCAGCCTTGGGCACCCGCCTGCCAGCCAAGCCAAGAACCTGATGATAGCATTGTGGAGGTGGGTGCTACCCACACAATGGATGAGGAGCATGCAGGTAAGGCCCCAGGACACATTAGTAGACCACTGTTGCTTATCCATCTTCATCTGTAAAGTATCTTCATGCATATGTCAGATAACATAATTTGTTGCTGCAGTGTAGTAATGAAAAGATGTGCATAATATCTAGTATTGTGGGTTTGTACTGTTGATGTACTGAAATTCTGCACCCACCCTGTACCAGTGCCACAGGTGTGGTGTGGCTGCTGACATTACATCTCTCACACAACTATGTAGGTCCCGCTGATATGCCTCTGGGGCAGCAGCCTGTAGCTGGTGATATGGAGTTTTTTTGTTCAGGTTTGCAAATACACCGGTCATATTATGGCCATTGCATTTTCCATGCGCACATTTAACACAACTACCCATATTGCATGCTGTACATGTTCACTTATTGTTGCTATTAACTGCAGCATCGCAGTGGTCACCATGGTGGCATATCTGAAGGGTATGTAAGAGTCCTGCGGTATAACTAACAACCTGTCAGTGCAAGATGTGTGGACAGTGATAAAAATAATGGTGGGACAAATGTCCTACATTAGGGACATGTCTGAAACATTACCCTTTTACTATGGCTACAACAGTGTATATACCACAAATACCACTATTACAATGGCAACTGCTACAGATTTACACAACAGCATATCACAATACCACATTCCACAACTTTTACAACCTGTAATGTGATCCTAACATGAGCAATGAATGTGTAATATGGAATCCTATGTTAGGACAACAAATATGGGGAATACATACCTTAACAAACACTGGAAGCATATGTGTACACACACCCCAAATAACATACGGTGGAAGCAGATTTTGAGGTACTGACAGCATTCACTCTTCTTGAGTATGCACCTTCCATCAAGTACATGTCCTCAATGTCACACCAAGTAATGGTCTGCTGTCCATGAAGTATGTCCATGACATTTGCCCACTCACCTGCAACAGAGGCAGCCATGGCTTGCACACATCTTACAAACCATGGAATGGATCCCATATCCAAAAGGTAGCACTCAGTTGCGGGAGACATAGCCTTACCTCACCATCGCATATACCAGGCAAACAGTGCAGACAGTCATGTATGTGACTATGAAGTTTGAGGCAAGATTAATGTAGAAAATAAACAGATGCCCATCCAAGACAGATGATAACACATGTTGTAAACTGGTCATGGAGGCTGCCCAGAAACATGCAGCAACACTGAGGGACTTGCAGGAATGTCTAGCAAGTACTGCCTGTGCAGTACCTATGTCATCAATTGCCTGGACTGTACATAAGTGTGGCCTATGGGTTAGGGTAATCAGAATGAAGAGTTGTTCCACAGGAAACATCTTCCAGGGCTCTGTACAGGCAGCATATGCATAACATAAAGTCTCCCAAAGGCATGTGTTGCAATGTGTAATGGTGTACCGAGACCAAGGCTAAAACCTAAGGACAGTATTAATAAAGATACATGTGCTACACAAGCAACACCTCACTCCACCTCAGGCCCACCAACCCCATCTGTACCTCGCTGGTGTCAGGGTACACCTTTAGGTTTTCTTTTCATTAGTAGGAACTAGGCCAGTAGATATGGTGTTCTGAATTTTGGACACTGCAAAATGACACTCATATGTGGACTATAGCTGCCAAGCATCTGCAAAAAGACTGAGGATGGGGAGAGGTGTCATCCTGAAATACAACAGTGAACTGAAGCATACATCCAAAGCTTGCTAAGAACGGCTGTATCTGGACACAGTCAAGGTCATACATTGTGCCAGACATAACCCTGACTCCACAGCAATAGGGAAAGCACTGTGTGACCTTCAAGGTCTGTGCACATGAGCTGACCTTGCAATCTGACAGAGTTGGGGGCATTTGTAGGGCAGAGTGACCACATAATGGCAAGTGAAGATGGGCCATGCTAGTATACCCCATCCAGTAATAGTGACTGCTATAGTTCACTTAACAGGTGCTGCAACAAACCATCATGTTAAAGGTGTGCACACTTATGCAACCCACATATTGTATGCATCTCAATCAGCATCTGCACAATTAACACATTTGTGTGATACTGCATTTGATTGCACAGGTCATATGTCACATATCAGGTGTGTGTAATGTTAACATATGCAGCATTGTGGCCCCATTGCATATCAGGGAAGAGGGTGGCATGTCAATAAGGGTGTGTACACTCCTCATAGCCACAGTAGGCTTTGAAGGTTGTCAGCGTAATTGGATTTTATTGCTCATACATGAACTGCTGATGATGGGATCTGCAAATCAGAGGTCAGGCATTCACTATTGACATCTGTCCTCATATCATCCCAGGTATGTGTCAGACAAACACATAGGGGCTGTGAGCAACAGAGCAAACATAGCTACCACACATATACACATTCAGCAATGGTGTGTACAAATGTGAGGTATGTCGCACAATACATGCCAGGGTGCTGAACAGGTGCACAGCAATACTTTGTACATGGGTGCAGTGTGTTCCTAGGAAAGGGGCATCACCTACTAACACAACTCATGAATCACAGAGATTTATAATGCTGGTAACAGGGACTGAGTATAGCTGCAGTGCATGCTGATAAGTGCCATATGTCATGCATGTTGACAGTTGGGTAATGAGAGGTCTGTGCAATATCTTTATGCCACCTCACCTGTAAGTGTGTGTGTGTGTGTGTGTGTGTGTGTGTGTGTGTGTGTGTGTGTGTGTGTGTGTGTGCGCATGTGCGTGCATGTGTGTGTGTGTGTGTGTGTGTGTGTGTGTGTGTGTGTGTGTGTGAGAGTGTGTAGAGGTAAGCAATGTTTTTTGTTTTCCCCTCACAGGTGGTGAGATGGGTCAGGGTCCCTCCTGCAGGAAAACTGATGTTAGTGTCCATCCAGACTCTGACAATGATGATAGGAATGGTGAGACACAGGTGGGGTTGTCAGGGGCTGAAGCTGTGCCATCGGTTGACATCCCACTGTTATCCCCCTTATCCCTGCACACAGTCACATTGACTATACATACCCCATCACCAATGGCCATAGATGAGAGACAGTTGGTGGATGGTAGCATGGGACAGAACCGTGTGGTGACTATGGCAAGTGTGTCTGTACACATCAGCCATTGCCAGATGACCGGCGAGGTACCACACAGGCAGATGTACAGGGGTGCTCATAGCAGGGCTGCTGGCCATCATGCCCCTGGCAGAAGTGCCACGGCAGGTGTCACCAGATGCATGTCTCAGGCCATCATGGAAGCACAGGCATGTTTGGAACATTATACCAGACAGAGTCTGAGGCTCCAGAGGGCTACTCATTCTGCTGTTATTGACAACATCCATGATCTTGCAGGTGCCCACTGTTATTTTGCAGAGGTTCTGGATAGACAGTTGGGTGAGATTGTGGGAATCCTCAACCTTGCAATATCTGTGTTAGAGCATATGGTAGGAGAAGGGTGACAGACACATGGGCGTAGGTCAGCAACACCAACAGGTGGAGGTCTACGTGGACATGCAACAAGCCACAGCCACTCCCATAGTGACAGCACCAGCACTGCAGGGGGATGCTGTCCACACCACAACACAGCAGGCTACGTGCACGTGGGCCTGGCCGGTCACAACAGGGACCCGGATCCAGTGGACAGTTGTCATCAGGGGAGAGTACCATACGTGGGCTTGTACTTGGTAGTGCCCATGAAACCCCTGGCAGGCACAGTTCTCATGTCCATGGCCAGAGCCAGTGAACATCACACCCTACCATGTATGGTCTGCAGCTGTCCAACACACCACTATATAGGGCAGCCACATGGCAGAAATGTGTGCATACACTCACATACACACACACACACACACACACACACACACACACACACACACACACACACACACACACATCACCAACACAACTAGGGCACCTCCATACTTATGCACACCACATCTGCACAGCCCAATTGATAACAAAACCCTCTAACACACACACATGATGTCAACCAAATGGCTCAGCCTAGATCTCTGGCAAGCCCACAACACACCCTGTGCATATGATGATACCTGTGCCACATCCCTGTCATCCATACCACCGATGCAGGGACAGGCTAACATGGTTCTTATGCACAGGATGAATGTACTAAGGTGTAGCAATGTAATGCTGTATAGCATGTTTTCAGCAGGAAAGTTTAATGCTTACATGTCAGGATGTGTAGCTGTCCAGGCATGATGCATTATAACTGTTATTAACACTGATTGATTGTGGTCTGCATAATGTATTCAGTTTGCTGTAGGTGTCTATGTTTCAGCAGGATGTTGGTCTGCTGTTGTTTCCTACATGGAGTATGGCACTGTGGTGACACATTGACTGTGTCATATCCTGTGTACAGCTGAACACAAGTAACAGGTCTGTATCATGGGTGATAGGTCTGAGGGGTGTATACAGGTGAGTGCATGGTGGCTGATGTCAGCAGCCCTTCTACAGTGGACAATGGTAAATGTACTGGCTGGCACACACTACATGTCTGTGTATAACACACACACACACACACACACACACACACACACACACACACACACACACACACACACACACACACAGGTTTTGGTGTTGATGCAACACACAGATAATACTGTCCACATGGATGTACTTAATTTTGCAATTAACCCATTTTAGCCCATGTAATTCCACCAAGACAAAATAGGCAAAACTTCACATCAGTAAATAATCAGTCTGATAGTTTAATGTTATTGACAATGGTACTGGCAGGGTATATGTCCCCTTCCCCAATGTAGTGCAATCCTGGAGTGGGTAAACATAGGTGTGCTGGTGTGGGTGGCACAGCCCTCCATTTTGGAGAGTGTGGGGTGGTGTAGAACCACACATAGTGTGATAGTCAACTACTTAACCTGTTAACATAAACTGTACAGTATTACAGCAGACTAAGTGGTGGGATACACACAACAATAACCCCAATGAGAATGGCTGTGCCCACAACATCCACACCCAACTATATATACCAATTCCAGTACCACTCTACAGCTATCCATTGGGGAAGGCGGCATTTACACATCTACTACTAGTTTTGGTGGATGAATTTCCACAAGATGATTCCTTTGAAATGTTAGCATTTGCTAGTCAGTTTTTGGATAGATGACCTCCTGGGACATGTATTTTCTGCAAACTGAAGTAGTTCCCTTCACATACACACACACACACACTTGGAAACACTGATAGTAGAACCCCTACCTAGGTACTTACTGCTACTAATGTGTTTGGCCTTAATTGTACACACCACACAGCTTTTAGGATGAGGTGTGTCCTGAGTTTCTTGTTAAGTAAAGAACATCACCAGGCCTTGTACTGTATGATAATGGGGGATGTACTGGGTTTTAATGAACAATACATAGTATGTCATACTGTCATATACACATTGACAAACACATAACAGTCATAGACACATCTGAGAGATGTGGGTTTATCAGTGCTAGCTACCTTGTCAGTGAGTCCATTCTGTTACAGATAATTTGCACACAGCACATGCATCATTGGGCTGGATAGTGTAAACAGTTACCTGTATGGTTGATGGTGACAGTGGTCTTCATACAGTGGACCTTGGGACATGTACTGGGGGTACCATGGTGTAAAGACAGTATACCCAGCACCCACACCACACATTGGATATTTTACTCATTGAAACCTATGATAATACTCTGACATACCCACAATCACACATTGAGCAGGACTGCAATACAACCCCTTGTCTATCTCATAAGTGCTACTACAGGGATATACAATTATTGTACATGCCACAGGAATAGTAGGGTGATGGTTTGTCATGGCTCTCCTAATATCAGCAACATCACTATCCCTTATACTGTGTGGCAAGGTGTATTGTATTTGGAGAAATTGGCCTCAGAATGCTGTATCCTACAAATATACACACTTGCACACATACACACACTTGCCAGGACTCAGAGGGTAACCCATGCCTATCTTCCCATTTGTACAGCAGTGTTGTGCTGGTACTGCAGGCTCCAGGTAGCCTATAGGGTGAAGACTGTAACAAGGTACATTTAATGTCCATTACAGCAGCAGCCATTTCTAACTATGGCAATGGGGTGAAAAGGTCCTCAGGGTATTATCAACAAGTTTACAAACACACAGACACTGTTATTCTCAGTAATGCACACTGACACATTTGTCAGTACTAGGGTCCATAGGTGCCGGTGTTTCTAGGTATGTACCAGGATATTGCCCATGGAGAGATGAGTAGAGTAGGGGATGTGGGTAAAGTGGTATCATGCCACCTGACATTTGTCAGCAGGCCATCTATCAACTGATGCCATGTGAGTGATCCTCAGGGTGACAGTTAAATGTGATATCCAATCACCTGGCTGACTCTTGCAGAGGGCCAGTGAGGTGCTCCAATTGACATGTATGCAACATATATTACATAACATGGCCAGTGTCTGGGTTGGAGACCTGCACCCAAGCATGTTCAGTTGACTGTGGCACTCTAGTTGAGGTATACATGGCATGTGGTGCATACAGGGTGGGGTTTCCTAGCTGTGGCATTCATAACACAGATGGGCAGACATGTCAGTGTCAGTCAAGCATAGATTGCCTGTAAGCAGCCAGGATGGATACCTGACATCTGCACATATGTAGAGAGGAGAAACAGAAATCAGATTGCCAACAAGTTATGCACTAGGATGTGAATGTTTTGACAGATAGATGTCTGACACTGATAGGTATGCCATTACTACATGACAGCAGCCCTCAATGACATGTCATATACACATAGTAGTCTACAGTTAATATACACATATCGGATCAATATCCAGTAGCAAATACTTAATAAAACACAGCTCACACACCAAGAAAATGATAGTCAGTGCTCAGAGTCCAGCTTTGCATGCAAGGGTGTATGGTTCTAGTACTACAATCTGCAATCTGCTCTTACTTGGGAAAGCTCTGTTAACAGTAGTAACGTAATGATACAATACATGCAAGTGTGGCTGCATATAACCTGGGATATTACAGATATGTCAAACACATACAAATGGAAAAGATTGTTGTACTAGCCATATATATTCAGGTGTCCCATACAGTATACTCACACCCCTTGCTACTGTAATGACAGCACATAGAATCATGTTATGTACATGGAATTAAATACACTTATTAAAGATGTCATTACCCTGCTATTTCAAAAGACTGGAATGTTATCACTGGTTACCAGGGCTGAGCCATGCTTAGCAGGTGTAAGCATTGCTTAAATATAAATGCTAAGCAGATTTGTGCACTGTTAAGCAAAGCCTACACAGTGTAAGTGCCTATTCGTTTAACCGTAAGTTAGTACCGCTTACCGTCAAGCAAACCCAAGCAAACCTGCTTAAAGCTGCTCAAAACTGCCTTAACCACTCTGTAGCCAACAGTTCTTGTTCTGCCTAGCAACAAAATAAACAGCCCTTGAGCCCAGGACCCTGTACACTATAGTCACAACAGTTAACCACTAAGCCATCACAGCTGTGAAGATGCTTGTTGTTTTTTCCAATATATCTGTCAGTACACATATGAACAGTAGTGAACAATTGCTTTGACTTCTACAATTGTGTAGTACTTGTTAGTGAAAATAGTGTTGAATCAGTATGCTGTTATATCTATATATACACATATCAGATAAATATGGTGGGATACATCTGGGAAGGTATATACAACACTCATGTTTACACATAAGGGTATATATATATATATATATATATATATATATATATATATATATATATATACATATATATACATATGTAAATATATGTATACACATACATGCACATATATATTTATATATATGTATATTTATATATATATATATATATATATATATATATATGTATATTGATTTACATATATATTTATATATACATATATATATATATATATATATATATATATATATATATATATATATATATATATATGTGGAACCACTACTAAATACTGAACACTCACACTGCCGATGCCCAAAATCCCAAGAACAAACACCCGAAACACTACAATACCAAAAAAACAAAACCGCGAAATTCAAACTACTGAAAACTACACAAAACATACACCACACACAGACACATACACACACCATCCCCCAAAACACAAACACACAAACCTAACCTACAGACAAGCAGGGGGGCAAGCCCCCCTGCACCCTCCATGTTATTCCAACTCCAAGGTCGCACTACCCAGACAAATAAATGAATACACCACCACACACCTACATCCCCCTCGCAAACACACATCACACACACAACACACACTTACACACTAAACCTTGTTGTAAGAGATATTTCCAACCAGCCTTTGTGATGCTGTTTGGTAAACATCCACATGAAGTCCTGCTCACAGTAAAGGAAAAGGGCCAACACCCACATAATGTGCTTAGTTATAGGAGTGTGTTTATATGCAATTGGCTATAGGAATGATACCACAGCTGTTCCACATGCAAATAGCACGTGGGGGACTGCAATTCATGCACAGGCCATCAGATGATCATGAGCATTACTTCCAAAACTCAAGCTGCTGCCTATGCAAAACAGATGTACTTTTCCACATCCACCAGAGAGGGAGAGAGACAGGGAGACAGATACAAAGTAAGAAAGGAAGGGAGCAAGAGAGTAAGAGCCAAGCGTGTTTGTGTATGATCTGAGGGTGGAGAGTGGTATCTGGGTATTATAACGGTTGCCTATATTGCTTACTAATCCATACTGTCACATAATAATTGCATATGGCTGCACACATTTATGGCTGAGGATTGTCTACAACAACCCCTACAGTGTTTGAAAACTGTTGGCCTTGTAATGTGGACAATGGGACATATAGGTCCTCAATATATTGATGTAGAAAAAACCCACACTGCAATGGATCCTGTCATTACACAGTCACCCCAACAACATATTGATGACACAAACACACACTTACCAGTACTGAGTTTTAAACCCCTACCTGACTATGTGTTGGTGTTACAGTGCTATGGAGTTATTGCACGCACCATGAAGCTTACATGCTGTGGGAGTTGTCCAAAGGTATCTTTGAAGGTGAGTGACATCAGCAACAGTGCTAAAGGAGGGATAAGGGAAGTGTAGTACATGTGAATTTCCAGAAAAGCAGGTGTCAATGAAGACAAACAGTCTCTCACGGAAACACACACATTATCACAGTTGGCAAGATTAAGATTAGAACTCCTACCTAACTAGTTTGCTACACTACAGTATTACACAGTTATCACAAACACCACAGAGCTTATAGAGGTGTTACATGGCCAAAAGGGTTATTTTAAGGTGAATGACATCAGCAGGCATGCTAAAGTAGGGCAATGGGAGGTGCAGTGATTGTGAATGGCTTCAAAATAATTAATCTACACACACACACACACACACACACACACACACACACACACACACACACACACACACACACACACACACGCACACATTTGCCAGTACTGAGATGCATAGGTTCATTGCTTAACAGGTGTGTAGTAGGTGAATAGGCCTGAAGGCTGTACAAGGCTAGGCAAAGGGAATACCTTGGCATCAACTGGCAGAAGGAGGCAGTGTGGCTCAGGGGTGTAGTCTCTGGAGTGGTCCCCACAGGTGGGTATTGTATTCACCATCCACTCATCTGGGTTATTATTGTGGGTGGCCAGTGATGTGCACTGCTTCCCATGTATGTTATCTATATTCCATAGCATGGACAGTGGCTGGATTGTGCACATGTCCCACACACATGTTCTGTGACATGTGGAAATGTACTTGAGGTCTCTGGAGCATGGGCAGATTGTTATCTTCTGATGTAGAATTCCTGACCTCATTTGGTGAGACCTTGCTATGGAATTGAGGTCAAGCTTGCACCTACATTGACAGCATGATAAAGGTATTCAGAGGAGTTAGTGGCATCTGTCCATACAGGGTATGTGTATAAGGCATGGTATTCCCTTTGTGGGTTACATTTGCAGACTCTATAGTTGTTGCAGGTGTCCAGTGGGGAACATAGCAAAAGGACCACTGTAAGCATTTATTTGCCTACTGTAGGGATGGAACAGGGTGCCATGTCCTTTAACTTGCTGGATACCATACACTCAGTAGATCTAACACATCACAGTACTTTCTGATGTTAGTGGCACTGTTGTGGTCAACAGGCATGTAGTCCACTGCTATCACACCATGGTTACTATCTGTGAGGCAATATGCAAGGAACTACCAATATAGTGGCTGTTGCCTAGCCAAGTGTGTTTGTGTATGAGAAGTAGGTGGAGAGTATTCTCTGAGTAATACAAGGGTTGCCTATATTGTTCTTCAATCCATAATGTCACATGTAGGGCTATGGATTGTATACACCAGCCTATCTGGTTTGACATCTGTTGTCCTTCTAAGGTCAACATTGTGACATATGCTAGGTCTTCAACATAATAATTTAGCAAAACCCACCCCACAATGCATTCTGTTATTATACAATTACAGCAACTTCCACCACACAGGATACTGGTGACACACATGTTTGCCAGTACTTCAATACAAATCCCTACCTAGCTATGTATTTCTGCTACAGTGTACCGCATTTATCGCACATGCCATGGAGCTTATAGGATGGATGTTGTCCTAAGGTACTTCTAAGGTGAGGAACATCACCAGCCCTTGTAAATAGTGGCATTGGGTGATGTAGTGGGTGAGAGATCCCAAAAATAATTTTATCCTAAACACACATTTACATTTTCTAGGGGTGAGGTTCAAACCTTTATCGAGCAATCATTACAGACCATTGTGTCATGCATTTACTACATGCACAACTGACCTGACATGATTTAGAGTTGGCAATAGATACTTCTAAGGTGGATGATATCTGCAGGACTGCTAAAGTCAGGCTCTGAGATGCTTACTGGGTGTAAATGGAGCCAAAATCTTTGAGGTACACACATACATATCTACACGTACAAACATTTACCACAGATGAGATTTAAACCCAAACCTGTGTAGTTACTGCTATTACATTTTTCCACATGTATAACATGCACCACAGAGCTTATAGGGCTATCCCTTCTCCAAAGGGATATTTCAAGGTGACTGACATCATCAAGCTTGCTAAAGTAGGGCAATGGGAGGTGTAGTGACTGTGAATGGCCTTAAAATCATTAATCTCTACACAGACAAACAGAAAGTTTCATAGTTGCCATACCTGGGATTAGAACTCCTATCTAGCAAGGTATGTTACATTATTGCATTATGCAGTTATTGCACACACCACACAGCTTACAATGCTGGCCTTTCTCCAAGGGGGTATTTCAGGGTGACTGACATCAGCAGGCTTGCTAAAGTAGGGGAATGGAAGGTGTAGTGACTGTGAATGGCCTCAAAATCCTTAATCTCTACACACACACACACACGCACACACACGCACACACACACACACACACACACACACACACACACACACACACACACATACACACACACACACACACACACACACACACACACACACACACACACACACACACACACACACACACACACACACACAGAGTGTCACAGTTGCCATGCCAAGGATTTGCACTCCTACCTAACTAGTAGGTTCCACTACAGCATTACACAGTTATTGCATGCACCACAGAGCTTATAGAGCTGAGAATTGGCTATTTCAAGGTGACTGACATCAGCATGAGTAATGGGAAGTGCAGTGTGTGGGAATGGGCCATAAACCATTCCTCTGGAAACACACAGACAACACTCATTCACACACAACTTTACATTTGACAGGACAGGGTATACAAATGCTAGATGAATGCTGATTTGTACTATCATGTTACACAGTTATGACAAGCACCCAGACACGATATGGCTGAGCATTACCAAAAGCAAATGTCTACAGTAATTGACATTGGCACATCATGTGATATTGCCAATTGGATGTGTGGTGGGTGGGACAGGCCTCATGATGGCAATCTGTTTGTCACTGTCTGCCTCTCTATTCCCCACATTTGTGTGTGTGTGTACTTGGCCTATTATAGTGTGTTGGCCTTGGATATGTGTGAGTATTCCTATCCAATATGTGCGCAAAGCATGAATGGTGTGCAATGTGGTGTTTGTGCACAGACATCTGTGACTGACAGATATGTATAGTCCACTGTTGTTGTCTGGAGCATGCCCAGTATGACCTTCTGTATTTTGTTGTCAGACATGAGCTTCATTTCTCTAAGTGTAGGAGCATGCCCAGTATGACCTTTTGTATTGAGTGTGTGAATCCATTCCAGGCAGGTTGTACTCCAGTGTAGGATTTTTTGTTCAACACCTACAGCTAGCACCCTGTTTCTGCAGGATATCTGTAGATAGGTTGACAATATGGAGTTACAATGGGCAAAAGATAGTGGGATACTATAACTATTGTGTCTGTGTTGCTTGTGTTACATGGTTGGTGTTAGCAGAGATATTCAGACATATGTACTGTTTTACACTGTGATGTATTATGTCATCAACTACTGACAAATATACTTATTTGCTCACAGTTATTTCGTTGGAAATACAAGATGAATGAAACTGTGTCCAGTATTGTGTTCTGCAGCCTACATATTTTTGCACACTCATACCATTCTGGCGATGTAGCTGCTGACACTTGCTGATGGGTCTGTGTAAATGGTCCAGCACCTTGGTACTGTGGTGGCTGAGGATCCCCTGCTTGTACATCTATCGATGTAACAGAATGGCCATATCTTGTTATGGCCATATCTCCCAGCTGTACAGATTCACCAAGGTTACCCAGAGGCAGAGATCATATATCTGGTCAGTTCCCCTTCACATTGTGGTTTATGAGCAGGTTTGCAACCACCCATTACTGGGTTTGCAGGCAGGGGTAGTATGGGCACACATCACAGTTTCAGACTTCACACACTCCATGGCATCCATGCTTCTACACCCCCCACTCTGTTATTCAATCCTCTCCATAACATTATGCAAGCAATAACTGAGAAGTATCCCAATAGATGTCCCTTCATCCCAGCGATATTTAGGGGTTGGTCCACAGTTCATGCAGTAGGACATTTTGGGCATGCTATTGGGATTTGTCGACATGACCTTGCATTTGTACTCTGTGGACTGTGTTATGTTATTAGTTGGGACCCCATGAGATAACATACGTTGGCAGTACGGGTGAGGCATAGGTGTTGACAGAGGACTTTAGGGCATTTGGTAGTAATGCAGGCCATCTGTAGCAGGCCAGTGCATTCTGCCACTCCTACAGTCCTAGACTGCAAGCCACTGGATTCTCCTGGGGTAACAGGGTAAGTGTGCGAGGTGTTAATGGCAATAGCTCCTGTCCATATTAATCCATTGTTCTGGATGCTGGCAGGGACACACCTGCATGGGACACCTCTTCAGCATGCTGCATTCTGTGGGTATTCCCTTACAGAAGTGGGGGTCATACTGTACTTATTCCCAGCAGCAGGGATATGACCTGTGATAAACCTGTGTCTGATGGTGGGGTGAGCTGACTGCATGTGTGATATGGAAGCTTTTTGCAGCTGACTAACAGATATACCTGGGACATTCCCCTTATGCTGCCTTGTGTGGGGACATAGGCAGTCTCTTATTACTACACAACCGTGCCTTTTGTGGTCTGCCAGTGATTGGCCAGACTACATCAGTATTCCATACTACACAGACAGCTAATGTGCTGCTAACCTGTATGTACAATTCCAAAGGTGTGTGCAGTTGACAGTTAAATTTTATGTACTCTATCTAGGATACTTCCACCTGTGTACTGTGTGTATGTCTGGGCCCACATTCATGGCATGTCCATCTTTCAAATGGTGACAGATATTGACATCTGAACAATGAGTATGGATGACTGCTGAATTGGGTCTTGTTGGGATGCATTGTGGTTGGCACTGCAGTTGTCAGAACATGGCCCTGTCATTGACATTACTGGCCATAGGTCACCGGGACACAACCCTCCATACCTACATGCTGACCACTTCCACACAATATACAACACAAAACAACCTAACACACAGAGCCCTGCATATTGTACACATGCAACAATCTATCCTGTAAATTGGGCCAGCTCTGGTAATCTGTGCTCCACTGTTATTAAACCCACACATACATGTTACTGCATTTCTACATAGGATTGTGGGGGGGAGGGCACACCTGAGAACTGTAAACATTTGCTATGGCTGTACTGGTATTTCAGGTACACTGTTGGCTTCCATTTCATTTTGTATTCTTACCTATCATGCAGACTGGAGGCATATCAGTAGAGTACAGATCTTAGGTCTTATTGACCTGCATTTCAGTTTCACACTTCTTACTTTTCAGAACTAACATCCAACTGCCTGACCTGCTGTAGTCTGTCTGTGTAGGTCTGGAGGGGGGGCTGTTCTCCATTGCCATCAATTGGAGGCCTTAGAACAACCTTTCTTTGTGGTCATCTACACCTCTCCTGCTGGCTGAGGCTGTTGTTGGGTATGTGAGCCTCACTGACATGCATGTGTGTATCCTATGGACAAACATTTGGGCCACCGTATGTCCTGCAGTGGGATTTGTCACCTTGTCTAGTACTACCTACTGTGTTGACACCAGTATTTGCTATGGATTTCATGCTGCCCATATAGGTGTCCACTATCTGCTGCCATCCCATTCAGCCACCCAATTCTCTTTTATGCTCACATCCATACCTTAGATACAATTAGCAGAACATACTACTCCATTTAGCAATTGATAAGAAGAGTGACTTACCTTGTGGCTGTGCCAGTAATGGTGATCGTGCTGGAGGGCTGACTATGTCGGATGCACATAGTACACTCCCTATACATGGTAAAGCACAGGTTGTGTCATGTTTGGCACCCCTTTTACTGTATGCGCAAGTCAGAGAGAGGTGTCATTCCCTGGGTTCTTACCATGTCAGTGTATGTGCTATGTGTTGCCTCTTTGCCAAAGCCTAGGCATACTGGGCATGCCTCCTTCTGCCTACATGGGGAGACTCAGGTTGTTCCTCCTCTGAGTCACTCTGTGCCTGTGCTGGCCTTGGCAATGGTGGGTGGCTGTGTGGCCCTGACACATGCTGTTCCTGCTGCAGCTTTTTCCACAGGATCATATTGTGTAGCATGGCACATACAATGAAAATTTGTGTACATGTAGCTGGAGAGTACTGCAAGGCTCCACCGGATATGTCCAGGCACCAGAACCGTGACTTGAGCATCCCAAACACACACTCTATTATGATTCTGGTTTGTGCGTGTGCCTCATTATGAAGTTCTTGTTCGGGTGTGTGTACATTTCTGATGGGTGTCATCAGCCATGGCTCCAGTGAGTAACCGGCATCCCCTACTAGGTGGCCATATGGGATGTCCTCTCTGGCAAATCTCTGGTACAGCTGTGTCATATGCTAGATGTGTGAGGCATGATAGCTGCTAGGGCTGCCAGCACACACATTGTTTATAATACCATGGGCATCGCACATGACCTGGCAGTTAATGGAGGGGAAGCCTTTGCGGTTTATGTAGACCTTACCCCGCTCACTGGGTGGTGCTTTGATGTGTATGTGCATGCAGTCTATAGCACCCACTACCTCAGGGTATTCTGCTATTTGGTGGAAGAGGTGCATATTGCTGGTCAACATCTCACAGGTGTTGAGGAAATATATGTGCTCACTAAACAGTGGAGTACCCTGTATGCTGATGCTTGTGAGATCCCCATGATATCCCCAGTTGGCCTTTGGAAGGTACCTTTAGTTAGTATTCTTAAGCCTACACATACCTTGGTATCCAAAGGGATGGGTTACCGTGTGTTGGTTCTGTGTGTGAGACGTGACTGGCACAGCTCAACAATTTGCTGTAGGATGTCCCTGTCCACCCTATAGCGCTCTGCTATCTCCAGCTCATGTTGCCCCAGGTAGATTAACCTGGGTCTGTACACTCTTCTCCTTCTCCTCGCTGTGGGTTGGTCGCCAGCATTCTCACCCTCACCATCCTCAGGCTCCTCCACATATTGATGTATGATAGCGACAGCAGTCCCTATCATTTTGTTAGTTTTGTCAGGTAAAATTTCCCCATCTGTGTACACCGATGGTGTAGAGTTTGTGGGAAAAACCAGAGTGAAAGGTGTATGCATAGTTTATAGCAGTGTGCTGGGCTGGGCTGCTGCCTGTGTAATTGACTGATTCTGATAAATTTCACCTGCCAGCTATGCTAGTTCTCCTTGATTGTCTTCCTACTGCTGTTTTCCCTTCCCATTGTCTTCCCGTTTAAGCCCTGAGATGCACCGCACATACCCTGTGCTCAGATGTGAACAGAGCTGCTATTTCCTGTTTTTGTTTTAAAACCTGGTGTGTGGCATGCACACCCATTTAGGCAATGTAAACACTGATAGGCAGCCTCAGACACACACAGCATTCCATAACCTGTGCTTAGCTAAGGGCAAACACGGGCCACAGAGCTCCAGTAAGCTTACAATATGCATGACACTCCCTCTTATGAGGTAATCTACCTCTTATGCTTATACCATGGTGTTGATGCACCTGAACGGTTGGGTGCAAGCTAATAGTGAGGGGAAATCTGTGATTCAGTATCAATCCTCTCATTTGCATAGAACTGACTGCTAATGCTTGGTTACAAAACTGACACTCAGCCTTCACCCTTAGCACCCACTATTCCATGGTATTGTTGTCTTATGCATGCCATTGACTATTATGGCAGAATGCTGATTTTGGTTTAATGGCTTATTTCCAACTTTTTTCTTATTTTTGAGCCAATCCTGTTTGAGCAGCACTGCTCTGTGCTTAAACGACCGATAATTTTGCAACTATTTCCCATGCCAATGGCAATATATTTGGCCATTGGCATGCCTACTTCATTGAATACATGCTTTCTTTGGAGCTGTCATGTCTCCGTTTTGTAATTTGCAGAAATGTATTTGGTTAGTAGCTGAATGTATTTCTGCAGGTTACACTATTCCTGCACAGTCGCCTCCCTGCTTCCTGAATCTCTAATTCACCTCATTTGCATGGTTTTCACCTGCAAATTGGGTAATTAGCATACAGGAGCTGTGTCCGTGCAGAAATAGTGTAGGAGCACTTGTGCACATCCCGGGACCTCATTCCTGGAGCACTCATCGGCCATATTGCGTGCAGCAGCTCTTGCAATATTCCTGCATGCTGTGCAGAGCTTGCTGAATCCCAGGGATAATTTATCTCAGATCTATAGTAAAAACTACCCATAAGAAAACCCATAATTTTTGTCATCTGATTATTAGTAATACACAGAATTTTCATGGAATCTTGCGTTTTTGTCCAGAATACTTATTCTTTGTAATTTATATTTTTGTATTTTAAACATTTAATAACTGATGGTTTGTTTGGTTTGTTTAATGAGTATTCTATACTTAATTCTTCCTATACATAGACACATTAAAAACTATAATGGAGTCACAGTAATTACCAGATCTTACATTCAGCATGCATGACAAGGACCGAGTATAGGTAGAACCAATGAGCCCTGATGACTGCAAAAATCTTCATGCTTCAGGGTAAACTTGTTGTCAGTATTCACATCGTTAACACTGTCAGCAATTTCAGTGGTGCCATGTACAAAGATTTCCTAAATATACTTTGCAAAGACTTGTGGTCAGTTTATACATAAAACCTCTAACCAATGAGCCAGCTAACATCTTAACCCGTAGCTTATAAATAGACAGTCGGTATCTAAAAATACTGATGCAGATAGTCATAACAACATTGTTAGGTTATTCTTTTTAAGGTAACAAATACGAGACCAATTCCTTGATAAATGAATGCACTGAACCTCTTTATGTAAGAGAAAAATCCTGAAGGCTATTGCTATGTCTGTGTGTTTATGTCTGTGTTTGTTGGGGGGAGGGTGGTTCTCTATTTTACACTCGCATCTTATATACAGGCAGGCATGTTATATAATCCCAGAGAGTTGATCTGGATGGTCTTGGATGCATTTAAGTGAAACCCTAATTAAATTCAGTCTTGCTTGACGGAATAAATTATTATGGTCAATTATTAAAGATCAGGGACAATGATGCACAACACCTTAAACTATAGCTAGTATGTTGCTATCAGATTTAGGAATGTAGTTTTTGTAACCTATCTAATTCAAAAAAACATGTCTAATCCATCCATCCACAATCCCTTTTTCCCATTTTTGCCATCGGTCATGGTGTCACTTCAGAAATGACAAACATCTAGAGTCAAGGTTCACACCACTGGTAGCTAGCCAGGCCTAATCATTCCAAGAAAATCACTGGAACACTCTATACCTCACTGATCAGACCCAGTTTTAAAGATAATATTTTGTGTTATAGCCTTTGCATAAAGTAGCTAAAACATTTGAAATGGTTAAATTATTCCTCAGTAGAAAAGTCAGACAGAATGAAAATTTGAACTATTTGCAAAGTTTTCAGGAACCCTCATTATATTCTGTTTTTCTGTGGATTACTTTGAGTTGATGTTTACCTGATCTCTAAAGTGATATCTGATTCAATCCTTTTTGTAAGTTTTCTTTTTCCATTATTTTATTTTATCAACTTTTACCATCCCCTGTAATCTAATGCATGCTATGCTTTCTTAACTACTAATGGCAGTTTGCATCACGCTTGAATTTCTTAAATGTAATGATTACACATTCCCCCGGATTCAGTAAACTTCCATGCAGGAATAGCTTAGTCATGCATGGAAGTAACCATTTAGGAGGAGCATGGCAGCGCGCCATGCATATTAATGAAGGCACACTGCCTGAGCTTCTAAACGAACACAGAGCATGGACGAATGCAAAGGCCGTGTCTAAGAGCAGAGCTCTCACAATATACATGCCCCTGCAGTCAAGAACTGCAGTTTAGCTATTAAAATGAGCAAGACCGCTCATAGGGGGTTGCATACCCCCAGCAACACCCCCCAAGTTTATAAGAGCAATATTTAAAATTTAATAATATAAACAATTTATTTTTTTTATCAAACAGATAAAATGTAACCATAGGTGGCAGGTTTGCCCATTGCTTAGCTACTCATACTGTAGCTTAAATGGCACAAGAAGATAAATATCAAGATATATGCAAGTGAAGCAGTACTGCAATAGTGTAGTGGTCAGAGCATTCGCCTTATGGGCAGACATTCCCCGTTCAAGTCTCACTCCAGTGCATTCCATTTTCCATGTCAAATCACTTTATTAACAATATTTTTGTTGTATAACCTACTAAATAACATACATTTGTGAACTGGAGTGCTGCATTAAATGCAGATGTGAGGTGTCATTGTAATAATGTTGTAAAATCCACAGATAAACACAAGTGCCCCATACAGTATATGTACACATGAATCAGGGATACAAATTGAAGGTATAATGGGTAATGAATGATAAATCCATACAGTGTCCAAATCAACCACCTTTCCAAGAACCATGTTACATTTCTGTCTAAATTAGTGTGGGGGTAAGTAGGAGTAAGCACTATTAAGCAATAGTAAGCAGGAGTAAGCATATTTAAGCAGTAGTAAGTGGGCTTAAGCACGTTTGCATAGGGGTAAGCAATGCGCACAAAGGTTAAGCAATATTGAAACTAACTCTCTGTAAGCAGATTTAACCAGAAGTTAACATTGCTTACCATCACGCAAACCTGCATACAATTGCTTAAAAGTGCCTTAATCACTCTGTATTCAACAGCCGCTGTTCTGTCCAGCAACAAAATAAACAGCCATTGCATGTCTTGAACCCAGGACCCTGTACTTTATAAGCACAGTAGTTAACCAGTAAGCCATCACAGTAGCACATAAAACTGAGGTATCAGCAAACAGATCCTCACTAAAGGATAATCAAACTTAACATGTGAAAGTAATCTATATACAGTTTTATGTTGTATAACCTACTACATAACATAAATATGTGAACTGGCATACTGCATTAAGTCCAAATATGAGATGTCATTGTAATAAAGTGTTGAAATCCCCTAATAAACACAATGACCCCATACAGTGTACGTACACATGAATCATAGATATCAAACACATATATAACATGTAATAAATAATAAATCAATGCCAAACAGCAAATAGTATACAAATTAAAAAGTAAGCAATGCAAAGCATTGCACAGCCCAGCTTACTAGGTGTAAGCAATGTGTAGGCCAGCAAAATCATTTTTCACATTGATTTACACCTTTAAGCAATGCCGACCTTAGGTAAGCAGGTTTGCCCATAGCTTAGCATTTTCAAAACTGTCAAATCACAGCAAAGTACAGGAAATCAGCCCTATTTAAACCAACAGGCGGGAATACATCTCATAACTGGTTGCAGCTTCCTCCTGTAGGCACTATGACCAGTGTGGGAGAAGGAGTGTGCTTTTGGGTACAGCACTGGGGCATCTAGGAGTCCAAAGTCATGGCAGGACTCCTTGTTAAAGACCATGACCAGAGACTGCTGCAGGGCCAGTACCAAGTTTCCCAATATAAAGCGGAAGCCTGGAACCATTTCGCCCATGATCTCATCAGTGCCACTGATATACCTCAAACTGGTGAGCAGGTCAGGCATCACTATGCCAACCTATATCTGAGAAAGAGGGAGCACTTGGATTAGTGGATCCAAGAAGCTAGGCAGACGGGTGATGTCCCAGCCATGTGTAAGTATCAGTCTACTACCTATTTAATAATTGACAGCTCATGTATATTATGGATAGGTATGGCTAAATATTCCTCTTATGTCTTTGACAACAGCAGATAAGTGGGCTGTGAACCGGGATGCCTGTGCCTGTAGATTGCAGAGGTTGCGTTGTGAATCAGGTTAGTAATACTCTTGCATGTACTGTCATAAGAAATAAATCTAAACATAGTAGAAAGTTAATTGCCAGTATAAACCTGTTTTGTGTATGGCATGTACTGAATACACCAGACAATATGGCAGGAAGAGTCTCATATAGGTTGTATGTAAATAAAAGGTTAACAGCCTTACAATAAAGGTCTAACAGCTGGACTGCTTGTGTTTACTCTGGTATCATATGGTAATGTAGTGTTGCAATCTGTTAATAGTACTGTTGTATTAGGCACTGTTATCCACACTGTGCTACATAAATAAAATGTGTAGAAATTTCTGTATATGACTGTTATAATCACAAGAGGTCATATTGTACAACTGAGATAGACTTAGACAGTAAACAGTGAGAAGCTAGACAGCATAATCCAAATAGCGCACTCAACTGAGACATGAAATATTTTTAGCACACACAGCCATGGTTGGAATCCTGGGAGTGGTAGTAAGCTGTATGCAGAATCATACCCCGCAACTGTACAGATTTGTCCAGAATGTCCAGTTAATTGGCCCATATCCACTGCCTGTCACCCTGTCCCATTGGCAAATCAGTGGGATGATCCCAGAAGTTTAGGCAGCAAATAATGACATACACTGATTGTCAGACATCATAACTGACAGAAATATATCTATAAGAACAAACCTGTCACTCTAGCAACTCACCAAAATGTTATGAGAATAATAAGCAAATTATGTCCCATCTCCACCCCCATGTTGTGAAGCTATGACCAGAGTGTGTGTGCAGTAAAAAAGTGAGTGTGCATAATAATAATAATGTGGAATCTGGTAATATGTGTGGCAACATTCAGGTAGTGCTAACAAACATTCCCCCCACAGGTCTGTTAGATATGAAAAATGTGCCTAAAAATAAAAGATTGAAATCCTGGACTGGTACTGTTTACTCTGGTATTGTATGGCATTATTTGAGTTGCAGTTTCTCTGAATAATAAGGTATTACTCATCACTGTCATCCACACTGTGCTACATAATAAAACTGTCT
>NC_056727.1:237174081-237229081 GCF_019279795.1 Protopterus annectens
CAAAAGTTGATAATTTGTCTCAAAAAATCAACGGGACTAGTGACCGGAATGTGTATGCTAGTGCGCAAGTGCCAACGTCGTCATCAGTTAACGCTTCGCGTTCAGTTCTCCAGGGAGACAGAGGAAATATGGTGCCATTTGAAACAAATAGTGTGGGAACTGGTCAAACTAATCAGCAATTGAGAATTTTGCCTAATATGAATGCTGGACATGAAAATAACATCGCTAATGGGTCTGTAGGAGCGTTGAACATGTCTCCGTTACCAAGACTTTCCTCTTTCCTGGCCAATAATGATTTTTTTACAATGACACTTACAATGGGAGTACAAGCTCAGGAGGAGAGGGTGAGTCCTTTTCTTGACGAACTTAATGCTTTTGACGTAAAACTTTTTCGCTGCAGGAAACTGCAGGTCGAGATATCATACCTGCGCGAATGTATAAACAAACATATCGTGCCTAAGGGCTTACGCCAATGGCGTTATCCAGCAGGAATTATAAGGAATTCAGACTTTCACAAGGAACTTCTAAACATGTTTGATATGTAAGGAAAACAGTTTATGGAATGTTTGATAAAATTTTATCTTATTGAAGTAAATGCATTACAAGAAGATTTAATGAAATTAGAAGTTCTTTTACAAGGACATGTGGATTTTTGTAGGTACAAATATGATTATCAGCGTGTGCTTACTAGTATCGAGGTGTCTATTAATAAAATGGTCAACAATAAGAAACGAAAGATAGATAGGGATGTCATTGATTATCAAAATAATAGAGCATACCCCCCTCCCCCACCTGGACAAGTAGCCCCTTGGAGACAATTACCAACAGAAGATGTGGGTCATTCTAATTTACATATCACTGAGGTTGGGGAAGGTGGGGAAGAGAGTGAAGTACAACCAGTTCGCAGAAGCGAACGCATTAGGAATAATAGGGTAAATAATAACCACCAGGGGGGAAATAATAATGATAGTAGCCAGGACATCGATGAAAGTGAAAATATAACTGGAAGCAATCAGGGTTTTCAGAGGATTACAACCCCCAGGAATACTATGTCGAACAACAATCACAGGGGGCGCAACCAGAGGAAGAGGAGGGGCAACCTGCGGAGACAGTAGCCCTTGAATTAGAAAATTGTACTTCCTCTTGTTTTCAAAATCCTACAATATTATATAATAGTAGCGGGGATTTTAAGATTTACAATTATACTATTCTGACAATAGAAGAGAATATTGTAATTTTTTTTGCAAAGGGATTGTCCTTTGTCCCTGATAGAACATGCAATCTTGTGAATACTATTGTGGATTTGAAGTTATATGTCCGTAAACTTAATCTTACATCCCTGTTGGGGAATACTCCCTCTTTACTCAATACCCATAGAATTTCCAGCATTTTTAATCCACCACTTAACAGTACTCTTAGCTTGTTTGAAAAGATGTGCGAGCTGGATATAAGAGCTATGGTTAACAAACGACAATTCCTTTTTGGTAACAACAAACGTACTTACACAAATGTTAACATTAATGAAATGGCGTTCATTCATTTACTTAATGAATGTCAAGTCAGAGTTATGGCTCCTGATAAAGGTGGGGGCCTGGTATTTATGGATAATTTTGTATACGAAAATAAAATGTTGGAATATCTCAATTCAGGCCCTTATGTACCCTCCAGTATAAATGAAATCAACGTTGCTAACAAAAGAATTATAGATAGGTTGGATGATTTGTTTCTTGAAGGAACAATTGACTCTGACTTATTACAATACCTTAATATGACAGCTGCAAGAATCCCAGCTTTGTTTGGCTCTCCTAAAATTCATAAAAATCTAACTGACCCCCCTTTTAGGCCAATAGTGGATGGTAGAGGGTCAGTCACATACGGATGTGCCAAACTTATTGATAACATTCTTAAGCCTTTATTGAAACAGGAAGAACAAATTTGTAAAGATTCTTGGAGTTTTCTTGAAAATATTGGTAAAATGGCCTTTGATCCAGCTCTAGCATTTTTGGTTGTTGATATAAAAGACTTATATACAGTTATTCCGCATGATGTAGGAATACAGTGGACTGTGGAGTTCATGCTTAGGAAAGGAGCTTCCAGGGAACAGATGTATCTAGTGGAAACACTATTGGATGTCGTTCTTTGTAATAACTTTTTAATTTTTAAGAATGACTACTACCATCAAACTACTGGGATTGCCATGGGGTCACCCTGTGGTTGCACTTTTGCAAACAGTGTGTTAGCACACTGGGAACATGAGTTTCTTTTCCAAAATAAACTCTACCAGGAAAACGTCACTTGGTACACAAGGTACCAAGATGACATGTTTTTCTTGTGGCAAGGCCCATTAGATCAAGTGGCAATCTTTATTGATAACATATCTAAAATGACACAGTTTCTAGAATTTACCTATGAGGTTAATGTGGATGAAATTTCTTTTTTAGATGTTAAATTAATCAAAGATTATAGTTCAGGGCAATTTAGGTCCACTATTTTCAGAAAAGCCACATTTTCAAATAACTATTTACATTTTAGTAGCTCTCACCCCATACATCAAAAGAGCAGTGTCGTGAAGGGTCAATTTGTCCGGGCAGCTCGGATGGTGTCCAACTTATTAGATTTTAGAATGGAATGTGATAACATCCAATCAATGTTTACAACAAGGGGATACCCATCCGAATTTGTGGATAACATAAAACAAGAAGTGTTTAACAAAAGAGAATCGGGGCACTTTCAACTACTTCTTGGGGGTGGAAATCTGGTGACTAAGACATATTACAATAGGGACAAAATGATAAACAACAGTTTCCTGTTTACCTTTAGTATGGATGCCCATATTATTAATAATATTATCTTTAAGAATTGGAGCATCATCTTAGAGGATCACCAATTGGTAAAACTATTGGGTGATAGACCCACGATTACATACAGACGTGGGCAAAATTTAAAACAATTATTAGAACTGACTAAAAATAAAAGGGACATCAAGTGGAAGGGGATGAACAGATGTGGCACTTGTCACTATTGTAAGCACATATTAGTTGGTTCCAATATTACTTTGGCTGGTAGAAATTATGGTATTTATGGTTCCTTCAATTGTAATTCTAAAGGAGTGGTCTATGCGGCAATATGTAAGAAGTGTTCAGCTTTTTACATAGGTAAGACCGAAAGACCACTCATAAAAAGAATATATGAACATCTATATGCGATTGGAAGGCAAGACTTGAATAATGCACTTGCCAAACATGTGCATGATAATTTAGATCACGTTTTTCATTTTTCAGTAGTACAACAAGTACAATCAACTGTGAGGGGGGGACCATGGCAGCTTATATTGGAACAACAGGAGGCATTTTGGCAGATTCGTACTGCCGCCTACATATTTCCGGGTCTTAATGAAATATTGTCTATTAAATGCTTTTTGAAATTGAAGGCATTAAATAGATGAATAGATTTAATAAAATTGTAGCTTAATCATACTCAGTGTTACACATATTATGTGTCCTATTTAATATATGTATAAGTATGCATGTATTTATTGGAAGGGCATCCGGCATAAAACTTCTGCCAAAAATTACTGATGCGGAGAACTTTTCATAATTGCATACCGGTTCGGTCGAGGCCCGGGTTAACAACGACCGCCACCAGTACTGTTAGCCAACAGGGTGCTGGTGGAAATTGGGCTACTGTTGGCCGAAGGAGAAGAGGAGGGCGAAGGCGTGCCCAAAGGCAGGAAGATAGGAGGAAGGTTAGGAGTGTAGCAGTGAGGGTAGGAACTTTGAATGTTGGCAGTATGACTGGTATAGGAAGAGAGCTAGCTGATATGATGGAGAGAAGGAAGGTTGATATATTGTGTGTGCAAGAGACCAGATGGAAGGGAAGTAAGGCCAGGTGTTTAGGAAACGGGTTCAAATTGTTTTATCATGGTGTGGATGGCAGGAGAAATGGGGTAGGGGTTATACTAAAGGAACAATATGCCAAGAGTGTTTTAGACGTGAAGAGAGTGTCTGACCGAGTGATGTTTATGAAGCTCGAAATTGATGGTGTAATGATGAATGTTGTTAGTGCATATGCTCCTCAAGTTGGGTGTGCGATGGAAGAGAAAGAGAAATTTTGGAGTGAGTTAGATGAAGTTGTGGTGAGTGTACCCAAGGGTGAGAGACTAGTGATTGGAGCGGACTTTAATGGGCATGTTGGTGAAGTGAACAGAGGGATGAGGAAGTGATGGGTAGGTATGGTGTTAAGGAGAGGAATGCAGAAGGTCAGATGATTGTGGATTTTGCGAAAAGGATGGACATGGCTGTGGTGAATACGTATTTTAAGAAGAGGGTGGAGCATAGGGTGACGTACAAGAGTGGAGGAAGATGCTCACAAGTTGATTATATACTATGTAGGAGGGCCAGTCTTAAGGAGATTGGAGACTGTAAAGTGGTGGCAGGTGAAAGTGTAGTTAAGCAGCATAGATTAGTGGTATGTAGAATGACGTTGGTGATCAAGAAGAGGAGGAGGAATGTGAAAGCTGTGCCAAGGATTAAATGGTGGAAGTTAAAAAGGGTGATTGTGAAGTGGAGTTTAGGGAAGAGTTAAGACAGGCACTGGGAGGCAGTGGAGAGTTACGAATAGCTGGGTAACTACAGCAGAACTAGTAAGGGTGACTGCTAGAAAGGTGCTTGGTGTGACATCTGGACAGAGGAAGGAGGACAAGGAGACCTGGTGGTGGAATGAGGAAGTACAGGAGAGTATACAGAGGAAGAGGCTGGCGAAGAAGAAGTGGGATTGTCAAAGAGATGAAGAAAGTAGACATGAGTATAAGGAGATGAGTTGCATGGCAAAGAGAGAGGTGGCAAAAGCTAAGGATAGGGCATATGGAGAGTTGTACGAGAGATTGGACACTAAAGAGGGAGAAAAGGACCTGTACCGATTAGCTAGACAGAGGGACAGAGCTGGGAAAGATGTGCAGCATGTAAGGGTGATAAAGGATAGTGAGGGAAAGGTACTCACAAGAGAGGAGAGTGTGTTGAGTAGATGGAAAGAGTATTTTGAGAGGCTGATGAATGAAGAGAATGAGAGAGAGAGAAGGTTGGATGATGTGGGGATAGTGAATCAGGAAGTGAAACAGATTAGCAAGGAGGAAGTAAGGGCAGCTATGAAGAGGATGAAGAATGGAAAGGCTGTTGGCCCAGATGACATACCAATGGAAGCATGGAGGTGCTTAGGAGAAATGGCAGTGGAATTTCTAACTAGATTGTTTAATGAAATTTTGGAAAGTCAGAGGATGCCTGAGGAGTGGAGAAAAAGTGTTTTGGTACCTATCTTTAAGAATAAGGGTGATGTGCAGAGCTGCAGTAACTACAGAGGGATAAAACTGATTAGTCACAGCTTGAAGTTATGGGAAAGAGTAGTGGAAGCAAGGTTAAGAAGGGAGGTGATGATTAGTGATCAGCAGTATGGTTTCATGCCAGGAAAGAGCACTACAGATGCAATGTTTGCTCTGAGAGTGTTGATGGAGAAATACAGAGAAGGTCAGAAGGAGTTGCATTGCGTCTTTGTAGACTTGGAGAAAGCATATGACAGGGTGCCTAGAGAAGAGTTGTGGTATTGTATGAGGAAGTCGGGAGTGGCAGAGAAGCACGTAAGAGTGGTACAGGATATGTACGAGGGTAGTGTGACAGTGGTGAGGACTGCAGTGGGAGTGACAGATCCGTTTAAGGTGGAGGTGGGATTACATCAAGGATCAGCTCTGAGTCCTTTCTTATTTGCAGTGGTGATGGACAGGTTGACAGATGAGATCAGACAGGAGGCCCGTGGACTATGATGTTTGCAGATGACATTGTGATCTGTAGTGAGAGTAGGAATCAGGTTGAGGAGACTCTGGAGAGGTGGAGATATGCTCTAGAGAGCAGAGGAATGAGAAGCAGCAGGGCTAAGACAGAATATATGTGTGTAAATGAGAGGGAGGGTAGAGGAATGGTGAGGATGCAGGGAGTAGAGTTGGTAAAGGTGGGCGAGTTTAAGTACTTGGGATCAACAGTTCAGAGTAATGGTGAATGTGGAAGAGAGGTGAAGAAGAGAGTACAGGCAGGGTGGAATGGGTGGAGAAGAGTGTCAGGAGTGATTTGTGACAGACGGGTATCCGTAAGAGTGAAAGGGAAGGTCTACAAGAGTGTAGTGAGACCAGCTATGTTATATGGGTTGGAGACAGTGGCATTGACAAAAAGGCAGGAGTCAGAGCTGGATGTGGCAGAGTTAAAGATGTTAAGATTTGCAATCGGTGTGACTAGGATGGATAGGATTAGGAATCGGTATATTAGAGGGTCAGCTCATGTTGGACAGTTTGGAGACAAAGCAAGAGAGACGAGATTGCGTTGGTTTGGACATGTGCTGAGGAGGGATGATGGGTATATTGGGAAAAAGATGCTAAGGATGGAGCTGCCAGGTAAGAGGAATAGAGGAAGGCCTAAGATAAGGTTTATGGACGTGGTGAGAGAGGACATGCAGGCGGTTGGTGTGACAGAGCAAGATGCAGAGGATAGGAAGAAATGGAAAGAGATGATCCGCTGTGGCGACCCCTAACGGGAAAAGCCGAAAGAGAATGATGATGCATGTATTTATTGGAAAATTACACACATTTTAATGGAATATAAAAATAGCGTTTAATTTTTGATTAGCTTGCTAGAGTCCTTTTTTGCTTTTTTGTTGCTTCTTTTCTTGCTTCTTCTTTTTCATTATGTTTAACATCTAAATGTAAGGACATGGTAAATTCATGGTTTTTGCATTTTAATGGGGATTGTATTGTTTTAAATCATTTTTAAAGAATGTTAAGTCAGGTTTTTAAATCAATCAATCATGGAGGAGTGTGATGTCATAATTAATCAAAGTATTTAACTTTGGAGCTGCATAAAATGATTGTTTTATTTGTCTGAGGAAGGTTGGGAGAAGTTCCCTACCGAAAGTGCTTACAACAACAATAAAGGGTTATTTGATTGCCATTTGCTTAGCCTTTGCCTTTGGATTTCGTGGTGTTTTGGTGCATTGGTTTGTTTCTTCGGTGTTCAACAGATTCCTGCAATATAACTAACATCCTGTCATTGCAAAATGTGTGCACAGAGATGAACATAATGGTGGGACAAATGGCCTACAGTAGGACATGTGTGAAGCATCACCCTTATACAATACTACAACAGTGTATATATCAGTATTACAATGGCAACTGTTACAGATCTACCCTAAGGCATATCACAATACTGTGGTCCACAACCCTTACAACCTGCAATGTGGTCCTAACATGAGCAATGATTGTGTAATATGGAATCATATGCTAGGACAGCAAATATGAGATGTACATACTTTCAGAAACACTGGAAGAATATGTGTGCACACACTCCAGATAAAATATAGTGGAAGCAGCTGTTGAGATACTGACTGCATGCATTTGTCATGGAAATGCAACTTTGAGCAAGTACACATCCCCAATGTCACACCAAGAATTGGTCTGCTGTCCAAGACATTTGGTCATCAGATGTGCCCACTTACCTGCAACAGAGGCAACTGTGACTTGCACACATCTTACATGCCATGGTGTGGGCCCCATACCCAACAGGTAGCACTCAGGTGTTGGACATGTAACCATACCTCACCATTGCATATACCATGGCAAACAGTGCAGACAGTTGTGTATGTGGCGGGGATGTATGGGACAGGAATAATGTAGGAAATAAACAGATGGCCATCCAAGACAGATGATGTCACATGTAGCAAACCGGTCATGCAGGCTGCCTAGTAACATGCCACAACACTGAAGAGGTTGCAGGAATGTCTAGCAAGTACTGGCTGTGCAGCACCAGTGTCAGCAATTGCCTGGACTCTGTAAACATGTGGCCCATGGGTTAGGGTAATCAGATGTGACAGTTGTACCACAGGAAACATCAGCCAGGCCTCTCTACAGGTAGCATATGCATAACAGAAGAGGTCCCCAAAAGGCATGCATTACAATGTGTACTGGTGTATCGACACCATATGGGAAACCTACAGACAGTATCATATATGATACATATGCTGCACAACCAGCACCTCACCCCCACCTCAGGCCCACCATCACCGTCTGTACTGTGCTGATGCCAATGTACACCTGTATGTTTGCCATTCATTAGCTGGGACTAGGCTGTTACACATGGTGTTCAGAGTTTGGGACACTGCAAACTGACACACATGTGTAGGCCATAGCTGTCAAGCATCTGCAAAAAGGCTGAAGGTGGGAAGGGGGTATCATCATGACACAACAGTTCACTGCAGCAGGGAACCAAAGGATGCTAAGAATGTCTGTATCTGCACACAGTCAGGGTCAGGAACTGTAGCAGACATAACCCTAACTCCACATCAATAGTGATGGCAGTGTGTGAACTCCAAGGGATGTGCACATGAAATGACCTTGCAAACATGCAGAGTTGGGGGACATGTGTACGGCAGACTGACCATACACTGGCAAATACAGATGGCCCATGCTAGTATACCCCTGCCAGGAATAGTAACTGCTGTAGTACACATAACAGTAGGTGCAACAAGCCATCATGATAAGGGCATGCACACATATGCACCCACGAAGTATATGCATCTCAATCAGCATCAGCACAACTAACACATTTGCTTGACACTGCATTTGATTGTACAGGACATATGTCACATATCAGGCTCATGTAATGTTAACATATGCAGTAATGTGGTCCCATGGCATATCAAGGAAGAGGGTGTCATATCAATAAGGGTGTGTACACTCAACATAGCCATGGTAAGTTTTGACAGTTGTCAGTGTAATTGTACCATATTGATCATGCATGCACCGCTGATGATGACATCTGTAAAACAGACATCAGGCATTCACAAATGACATCTGTCTACATATCATTCCAGGTATGTGTCGGACAAACACATAGGGGCTGTGAGCAGCAGAGCAGACATACCTGACACAGTAATACACATTCACCAATGGTGTGTACAGCTGTGAGGTATGGTGCACAGTACATGGCAGGGTGCTAAACAGGTGCACAGCAATACTGTGTACATGGGTACAGTGATTTCCAGGGGAAGGGGCATCACCTACTAACACAGCCCATGCACCACACACGTGTATACTATTGCTAGCATGGATTGACTATAGCTGCACTGCATGCTGTTGAGTACCATATGTTATGCATATTGACAGATGGGTAATGGGCTGTCTGTGTGTAATATCTTCATGCAACCTCACCTGTAAGCATGTGTGTGTGTGTGGGGGGGGGGGTGGGGGGTGATTATTTTATCTAAGTGCAATCTGGTGGAGTGAAGGGGGTTTGATGCATGCAGGATGTTTGTGTGTATGTGTGTGTGTGTTTCTGTGTGTGTCCATGTATGCACATGTGTGAATGTGGGGGTTGTTCATACTTCTCAACTTCCCTTTGGAATCGTGCAGTACATGGGCATGAACTGTCACATGAGACACCAGGAATACTTGTCTAATATGTCATCTCAGGACAGTTGATACTATAATAACGTCTGTAGCATGGAACATGCATTGAGAGGGAAACTAGACACCAGGTATACTGTTAAAACTGCAATCAGCAGAAAGGTGAAATAATACCCACATATACAGCACAACAGATGCATTGAGGAATTACTAGACAACACCAGTGAGTGTATCCAAATATTATTGTTGTCCACATAATAAGTTAATAGAGCAACAGATCTTGCATTTACTGAGCAATAATTACATATGACACTCCAGTCCGTGATATTATTGAGTGACTGTAGTAGCCCCTAACATATGGGGGCCATGCTCACGATGTCTGGACAAACCCAGGGTGAACACTGGATGACAGCTGTGAGTCCTTGTAAAACCGACTCCAATCAAGTCAAAGAGTTAATGGAGTAACAGGTCATGTTTTGTGGTCACTTGTCTAGGCAATTAGAAGAATAATACATTAATGATGGGTATTAATGAGTGTACATTTCCAAGTGTGATGCAGGATGGGGAACTTAAGAGAATAAACTTGGGACAGTCTGTAAACTCAGGGACAGGTAGGTATTATGGTGAAATGTCAGGGTGTGTGTGTGTGTGTGTGTGTGTGTGTGTGTGTGTGTGTGTGTGTGTGTGTGTGTGTGTGTGTGCGTGTGTGCGTGTGTGCGTGTGTTTATGTGTATATGTGTGTACTGTTAAGCAATGATGTACAGGTCTTAAAGTGCATTTCTTGTTTTCCCCTCACAGGTGGCAAGGTGGGACAGGGTCCCTCCTCCTGGCAATCTGATGTTGATGTCCATAAAGACACTGAAAATGATGATAGGTGTGTTAAGGCACAGGCAGGGTTGTCAGAGGCCAAAATTGCGCCATCGTTTGACATCCCTCTGTTATCCACCACATCCATGCACAGAGTCACAGTGCCTATATATACCTCACCACCAGTGGCCATGGCAGAGGGACAGTTGTCAGTTGGTGGCAGTGCACAGGACAGTGTGGTATCTATGGCTGCTGTGTCTGGACACAGCAGCCATAGCAGGATGCCTGGCAGGGTACCACATAGGCAGATATACAGGGGTGCTCATTGTAGGGCCACTTGTCATTGTGTCCCTGGCAGAAGTGTCACATCTGGTACCACCAGACACATGTTTCAGGCTGTCATGGAGGCACAGGCATGTATGGAATGGTACACCAGACAGGGTCTGAGCCTGCAGAGTGCTGATTTTTCAGCTGTAAGTGACAACATCCTTGTTGTTGCTGGTGCCCTCCGTTATTATACACAGGTCATGGATAGACAGTGGGGTGAGATGGTAGGCCTCCTCGACTGCAGATTGTCCATGCTAGAGCATGTCGTGGGAGTGGTGTGATGGCCATTTGTTCGTAGGCCAGCAACACTAACATCTGGAGTTCGACATGGATGTGCAAGGACACCAAGCCACTCCCATAGTGGCAGTACTAGCCCCAGCACTGCAGGGGGTGCTGTCCACACCACAGCAGGTCATCTGCCCGTGGCCCTGGCCAGTCCCAGGAGGGACCTGGTTCTAGTGGACATATGTCATCATTAGGGGAGAGTAGCATATTGAGGCTTGTAGCTTGATGAGCCCATGGAACCCCTAGCACGCACAGTTCTCATGTCCGTGGTCAGAGACGGTGAACTGCACACCTTATCAGTTATGGTCTGCAGCTGTCCAACAAACACCTGTATAGGGCAGCCACATGGCAGAACTGTGTGCATGGATACCCACACACAATACAAACACACCTAGGGCAACCCCATACCAAACACCACATCACCATGGCCATATCAGTAATTAAACTCCTCACTCACACACATGGTGTGAAACATATGGTCCAGCTTAGGTCTCTGGCAAACCAACAACACACCCTGTGCATATGATGATACTTGTGCCATATCCCTGTCATCCATAACATCAATGCAGGGACAGGCTAATATGTTTCTGATGCACATGGTGACTGTACTACAGTGTACAATGTACTGCTGTGTAACATGTTGTCAGCAGCCATGTTTAATGCTTACATGTCAGCTAGTATAGCTGTCCAGCCATGATGCAATATAGCTGTTAGTAACAGGGAGTGATTGTGGTCTCCATAATATTATAAATTTGTGTTGTAAGTGTCCATGTGTCAGCAGGAGGATGGTCTGCTGTCATATCTCACAAGGGGTATGGCACTGTGATGACACCATGGCTGTGCCATATCCTGGGTACAGTTGAACACGTCACAGGTCTGTATAACAGTTACTGCCAGTGCCACATGACCAATATGTCTGGGGTGGTTTATACAGTTGAGTGCATGGTGGCTGCAGTTAGCAGCCCTTCTACAGTGGACAATGGTAGTTGTACTGGGTGGTACACACCACATGTTTGTGTATAAAACACACACAGAGGCATAGGTGTTGATGCACTACACAGAGAATACTGTACACATGGATGTATGTACCTGTGCAAGGAACCCATCGTAGCGTATGTAATTCCACCAAGCCAGACTACACAGAACAACACATTGTGGAATAAGCAGTCTGCTAGTTTGAGGTCATTGACAATGGTACCAGCAGGGTATATGTCCCCTTCCCCAATATAGTGCAATCCTCAACACAGTAAACATATGTGTGCTGGTGTGGGAGGCACACCCCTACCCTTTGCAGGGTGAGAGGTGCTGTAGAACCTCAGATAGTGTGATAGACAAATACATAACCTGTTAATATGAACTATACAGTATTATGGCCAGCTACACGGGGGGGGGGGGGATACACTCAACAGTAACCGCAATGATGTGGACTGTGTCCACAACAGCCACACCCAGCTATATTTACCAACCCCAGTATTGCTGCACACCTATACATTGGGGAAGAGGCCATTTATACAGCTAACAGTAGTTGTGATAGAATGTAGGTCCACAGGATGATACCTGTGACATTTTAGCATATGCCATGCAGTTCTTGGACAGATGACCGCCTGGGACATGTATATTCTGCAACCTGAAGTAGATCCCTACACATACACATATACTCTAACTCGGCAACACTGGGACTAGACCCCTACCTAGCTATGTAGTGCTACTGATGTGTGTGGCTTTAATTGCACACACCACACAGCTTTTGGGATGAGGTGTGTTCCAGGTCACATGTTACATGCAGAAGATCCCCATGTATATACAGTATGGTAATGGGGGATGTAATGGTTGTATATGGACAATACATAGTGTGACATGCCGTCATATACACAATGACAAACACACAACAGTCAGACACACATCTGAAAGACCTGGGACTATCAGTGCTAACTACCTTGTCAGTGTGTCCAATGTGTTACAGGTAGGTTGCACACAGCACATGCATAACTGGGCTGGATAGTGTTTTCAGTTACCTGTATGGTTGATGGTGATAGTGGTCATCATACTGTGGTACATGGGACATGTACCAGGGGTACCGTGGTGTAATGGCAGTATACCCAGCACCCACACCCCACTGTGGGTATTGTATGCACTGGAACCCATGATGACACTCTGACATACCTACCATCACACATTGACCAGGACTGCAATACAACCCCTTGTCCATCCCAAGAGTGCTACTACAGGGATATGAATGTAATGTAGATGCCACAGGCATAGTAGGGTGTTGCATTGCCATGCCTCTCCTATGGGCAACAACATCACTATCCCTAATACTGTGCAGCAATACATTTTGTAACAGGAATATGTGGCCTCGGAATGCTGTACCCTACATATATAGACACATGCACACATACACACACTTGCCAGAACTCAGTTGGTATCCAATGCCTATCAAACCATTTGTACAACAGTGTTGTGCTGGTACTGCAAGGCCAAGGTAGCCCTTAGGGAGAGGAGTGTAACAAGGTGCATGTAATGTCTAGTACAGCAGCAGCCACATCTAACTATGGCAATGGGTGGTGCGGTAGGTGTGAAGGGCCTCAGGGTATTCCCAACTACTGGTCTACTAACACACAGACACTGATATTCTCAGTAATGCACATGTACACATTGTCAGTAGTGAGGTGCATCGGTGCAGGTGTTCATATGTGTGTACCTGGCTATTGTCGATGGAGAGATTGGAAGTGTAGGGGATATGTGTACAGTGGTATCATGCCACAAGCCATGTGCCAGCAGGCCATCTATCTACAGACACCAGTGTGGTGACCATCAGAGAGAGAGTGACATGCATCAGTCAATCCTCTGGGTGCCTCCTGCAGAGGACCGGTGAGGTGCTGCAGTTGACATGTATGCAACATGTATTACATAACATGGTTAGTGTCTGTCTTGCAGACCTGTACTCAAGCATGTTCTGTTGACTGTGGTAGTGTAGTGGAGTTATCTGTGGCATGTGGTGCATACAGGGTGTTGAGTCCAATCTGTGCCATTTATAACACAGCTGGGCAGACATGTCAGTGTCAGTCAGGCATGGATTGCCTGTACGTATCCAAGATGGATACCTGACATCTGCACATCTGTACAGGGACTGACAGACATCAGCTCACCCACTATCTATGCAGTAGGATGAGTGTGTTGACAGTTAGATGTCTGACACCGATAGGTATGCCATTACTTCATGATGGCAGCCCTCACTGACATGTGCTATACAGACAGTAGTCTACAGTCATTTTCCACATGAGAGATCATTATCCAGTAGGAAATATTTAATAAGACACAGCTCACACACCAGGAACATGACAGTGAGGACTCAGAGTGCATCTATGCATGCAGGGGTGTTTGTTTCCAATACTACAATTAGCAATCTACTCTTGCTTGGGAAAGCACTGTCAACAGTAGTAATGTATTGATACACTACATGCCAGTGTGACTGCATATAACCTGGGATACTATCCTTGTATGTAACACATTCACACAGATAAGAGTGTTGTACAAGCGATACATATTCAAGTGTCCCAGACAGGAGACTCACACCCTTTGCAACTGTAATGACAGCACATAGATGCATGTTATGTACATGGCATAACATACACTCATTACAGATGTCATTACCCTGCTATGTTATCAGACTGGGATGTGAGCACTGGTTACCAGGGCTGAACCATGCTTAGCAGGTGTCAGCATTGCTGCAATATAACAGCTAAGCACATTTGTGCACTGGTAAGCAAAGGCTACATGATGCATGTGCCCATACATTTCACCGTACCTCAACACTGCTTAGCTTTGTGAAAACCCATGCAAACATGCTTAAAGATGCTCAAAACTGCCTTAACCACTCTGTATCCAACAGCCCTTGTTCTGCCCAGCAAGAAAAAAACATCCCTTGCAGATCTTGAACCCAGGACACTGTACACGATAGTCACAACAGTTAACCACTACACCATGACAGCTGTGAAGACAGTTGTTTTTCCAATATATCTGTCTGTACACATAATGAATAGTATTGAACAATTACTTTGAATTCTACAGTTGTACAGTACTTGTTAGTGATATTACTGTTGCATCACATATGTTGTTATATCTAAATATACATATATTAGATACATATGGTGTGACACATCTGGGAAGGTATACACAACAGTAATGTTTACACATGACAAGGATATGGATATATACATATGCATATGTAGATATATGTCTACATGAACATACACATATATATTCATATATATATGTATTTATACACATCTGTATAGTGCATCATATATATGGCCATATATAGATCTCTCTGTATACACACACACACACACACACACACACACACACACACACACACACATATATATATATATATATATATATATATATATATGTGTGTGTGTGTGTGTACTACATGTTGTTGTATCTTTCGGCTTTTTCCGGTTAGGGGTTGCCACAGTGGAGCTCCAGGCTGCTAATGATTCGTAGTAGATTTTTACATACCGAATGTCTCCTCACAGAAGACGCTTTAGCTAAGTATCAAACAGGACAACGTCTTACTGTGAGGCGACAACGCTACCTCAGCACCACCATGTACTACATCATATATATATATATATATATATATATATAGTTATGGCGATATATATGTAGATATCTAAAACTATATGTGCATATATATATCTGTATATGTGCAGACATATATAGATGTGTATATGTATATATATATATATATATATATATATATATATATATATCTATATATACATATATATATATATATATATATATATATATATATATATATATATATATATACGTATATATATATATATATGTATATGTGTATATGGGTCCCCTTCAGAATGCCGAAATTCAAAACTTCGAAACCCATATGATCGCAGACGATATGTTCGAAGTTTTGAAATACCGACATTCTGAATGGTAAATCGCATACATTGTGGACCGGGAGATTTCTCTTGTCCTCACTGTAGTGTGATCTCGGAGTTTGTATATTTAAGTAGGGGGTGTCGGGGGTGCAGGGGGGCAAAGCACCCTGCTATACACAGTTTAATGTGTGCTTTTTTATTTTTATGGGTCTAGTTCACATTTTCGAACATTCAAATGTTCGATCATATAGTCTCGGCCATACGAATTTCGAACATTTGAGCATTATGTGAAGTATATATATAAATCTAGGGACCTAAACCTTGTCACCACAATAAACAGGACATGCTGGAGGCATAGATTCCTGTCCCAGAGACTTCCTATACTCCGGAACAGGCTACCCATCTATGTCAAGCAAAGTTCTTCATTAGCACTCTTCAAGAAAAATCTTGATGAGTGGATGGGAAATAGGAAATACACCCGGGGGGATCACTTCTGTGTCTCTGCTGGACAGTGGCACAGGAAAATAATTTTCTTGGGTGGCATAAGCTATGGTACCTTGCTGGCTAGTCTTGCATAGGCCCTTGGGCCGATAGCCTGGTACCTACCTATGAACCTATACATATATATATATATATATATATATATATATATATACATATATATATATGCACACACACACACACACACACATATCTGTTTACCATATGTCCAGACCATGCAATAGAGTCCTACCTCACCACCAGTAGTCTCAACCTCTTAGTGCAAGGGGATGCCATGTATGTATTGCAGGTATATATGTAGACTGTTGCTACTGTAACAGGAGTTGTCTTAACAGACATGTTTTGTATGAAAGGACACATCTGCTATTGGCATGTACGCCATCAGTTACTGACAGACATCCTAAGGTCATCATAGTACATTACCACTGACATCACAGTAATGATCCTGTGGATTACAGTAGAGATATGACCAAAATATATGGACAGTCTGGCACACTCTGGTCAGTCCAGAGGTATACACAGATCCCCTTAGTATGAGACACTTGGACCAAGCCTGACAATGTGGATGTTAACAGCCATGTACATTTGTATATCATGTAAATACTGGACTACATATGCCCACACAGTTTATGCATTCACACACTCCTCTCTGTCCTGACACATAATACCTGGTAGAGCAGAGGTGACATGGCCACATACTACCAAGTAGTTAGTGACATACATCTGTACAACATCCCACTGCTTTGTCAGAAATACAAAACAAGGTATGGTGGCCCGGCAGCAGCAAATCTGGCAAATATCTGGACATAATATCACACTGGGTAATTACAATAAGCTGCTAGGCATGTAACAAAGCACTGTACAAACTACAGGCAGACTGCCACAACACTGGCCTACATTTCTTATGGGGGAATACACATGTACCTGCAATTATTTCAGGCTCTGCAGGCATGTCACAGCACAGAGTAACAGACTCCTGTGTGAAAGTGGATACACACAACCAATGTAAATACAGCCACAGCCACATATGGTAAGCAGGCTTAATATTACATTATATGGACTGTCTGATCAACAACATCCTCATATGTGCCACTCACACACTAACCCTACATATACTGGGCCACGGCACAGTGTGGTCCAATGCCTGTCTGTGGTATGGGACAAGTGTGTGTTTGGCCCTACAATCATGTGAGCCAATAGGGTACCATACACTGGAGCAGTATGTAACATCAGATAGAACAGGACCACGAACAATGACATCTATCACATTCTGTACACAGGCCAAGGTACGTATTCACAATATACATACTGTCAACAATCACCATAAGTACACAGACCACACTACTGTACACACAACCATGGAATGCCCAGGTTATGTCCTCAAATATACCCCCTACTATACATAACATGTCTATCAGTCTGATATCTGACTGGCTTGTTATCAGGTATGATGTCAATAAATAATGGTGTACAGAACATATGCACCACTCACAGCATGACACATGTACAAAGGTTGACAGACTTGTGACTGGAGGCACAAACACTGTGCCAGTATTGGCGTGTTGCTTTGATACCCTCATACATTTACAGTTGTAACAGGTTTGTTGTGACATATATCCTATGAGGGATATGAAATCAGTAACTCTCATGGCTGTCACCATGTACTGACTGCATTCCTCGGACTATTCTTCTGCAGTTCTAAGATAGGTGATCTGTGAGTAACACAAGAAACATAAGACTCCAAACACTGGCCAGTCTGCAGATAACCCTACAGGTGGGAGTTTCCTCAAACACATAACACTGTCATGACAGGTATTAAATCATGTAGACCAGCCATATCCACACAAACCCTGTTAAACCAACATTACTTCAAATGCAGAAGAGCAACACTTACATTCTGTAGTCATGTCTAGGACATCCAAATCCTGTTTGTTGGCCTGTCTCCACAGTGTATGTTGTTAGAGGTATATCCCACTACCATCTGTGAAGCTGTTTGCCAAAAACCAACATGAGGTCCTGCTCACAGTGAATGAAAAGGGCCAACACCCACATGAAGTTATATGAGTGTGTTTCCATGCAATCGGTTAATGTTAACACAGCTGTTCCACATGTAATCAGCTAGTGGGGGACTGCAATTCATGTAGAGGCCATCAGCTGACCATGAGCATCACTTAAAAAACACAATCTGCTGCCTAAGCAAAGCAGGTGTACATCTCCACATCCACCAGAGAGGGAGTGAGAGAGACAGACAGAGGCAAGGTAAGACAGGGAGGGGGTGGGAGGGTAAAACCTAAGCATGTTTGTGTCACACACTTACTAGTACGGAATTTCAAATCTCTGCCTGACTATGTATTGCTATCACATGTCTATGCAGTTGGGGAGCTGTCCAAAGGTATATTCAGTGGTGAGTGACATCTGCAACAGTGATAAAGGAGGGATAAGGTAGGTGTAGTACACATGCCTGTCCACATGAGCAGGTGTCAAGGTCGACACAGCCACACCCTCGCAGGGACTAACACACATTATCACAGTTGTCAGGGTCAGGATTAGACTTCCTAACTAGCTAGTTTGCCAGAATACAGTATTACGCAGGTATCACATACACCACAGGGGTTATCAGGATGATATATGGGCAAAGGGTATGTCAAGGTCTGACATCAGAAGGCATGCTTCAGTAGGCCAATGGGAGGTGTAGTGAGTGTAAATGGTGTCTAAATCATTATACTCCACACACACACACACACACACACACACACACACACACACACACACACACACACACAGGTTTGCCAGCACTGACATGCACTGCAGGTGTGTAGTGGATGACTGTGGATGTACCTTGGTATCAGGCCACATGACAATGGTTTCCAGTATGGCTCAGGGGTGAAGTGTCTTGATTGGCTCACACAGGTGGGTACTGTATTCACCATAAGTCATCTGGGTTACTATTGTGAGTGGCCAGTGCTGTGCAATGCTTGCCATGTATGTGTTTTATATTCCTTGACATGGACGGTGTCTGGGATGTCCACACATTCCACATGCATGTTCTGTGACATGTAGAAGTGTACCTGGGGTGTCTGGAGCATGTTGTGTAGACAAATTGTTATCATCAGATGTGCCATTCCTGACCTCATGTGGTGAGAACTGGCAATGGACACCAGGTTGACCCTGCACCTACATTGACAGCATGACACAGGTATTCCCTGGTGTCAGTGTCATCTGTCCATACAAGGCATGTGTGTAAGGCATGGTATGTCCTTTGTGGGTTACATTTGATGGCTCTACAGTTGTTGTAGGTGTCCAGTGGGGACATAGGGAAGGAGCACTGTATGCAATGATTTGTTTATTGTAGGGATGGGACAGGGTGCCATGTCCTCTGTAGTCCATTTCAATCACACCATGGTTACTATCTGTGGGCAATATGCAGGGAACTACCAACATAGTGGTTGTTGCCTAGTCGAGTGTGTTTTTGTATGAGAAATGGGTGGAGAGTGTTCTCTGGGTAATACAAGGGTTGCCTATATTGTTGGCCAAGCCATTATGTCACATGTAGGGGTATGAATTGTCTACCCCAGCCTCTCTGTTGTTTGACATCTGTTATCCTTGTAAGGTGGACATTGTGACATATAATAGGCCCACCATATAAGAAATTTGCAAAACCCACTGCACAATGAGTCCTGTTGTTACACACTCACAGCTACCTCCACACAGGATACACATGACAAACACACACACACACAAACCAAGTCTCACAGTTGCCATCTCTGGGATTAGAACTCATACCTAACTAGTACATCACATGACAGCATTACACAGTTATAGCATGCACTATGGAGATTACTAAGCTAGTCTTTCCCCAAAGGTGCATTTCAAAGTGAATGACATCCGCAACCTTGCCAAGGTTGGGCAATTGAAAGTGTAGTTCATAGGTTCATAGGTTCATAGGTTGGTACTAGGCTATCGGTCCTAGGCCTATACATGCCTAGACATGACAATTCCCTGGCTATTTCTTCCCACAATATTGACATGCCTGGACCCCTGTCTAGTAGGGCAGCTGCCATGATCCCCGGGGTCAATTTCCTATCTCCCATCCAATCGTCCAGGTTCCTTTTGAAGAGGGCCAAAGTGGCACTCTGCTTGACATGTATGGGCAGTCTATTCCAGAGTCTGGGGAGTCTCTGGGTCAGGAACACATCCCTCCAGCATGTATTGTTCATTGTGATGACAAGATTTGGATCCCTGGAGCATGTGGCTATGAGGGTTTATAATTCTGTAAGTGTAGCATGTCCAACAGCTGTGGTTTTGACATAGCATGGTATGTTAAGCAGAGATCACCTCTGAGAACACAATATGTGACAGAGTATAGCTGGATGATTTTCAGACGGTCAGCATAGGCCATCTGATTTAGGCCTGTGATTCATTTAGTGAGGTATGTCTGCAGCCTTTCTAGTTGTTGCAGATGTCTTGTGAGATACATATGTAAAGAGCCATTGTAGTCTGCACAGGATCAAATGAGAGATGACTAAGGTGGGACAATGGCCTACTTTTCCTGCATGTAAAGCCCTTAGTGGTGAGGTGTGCCACATAGGTGGATTTCCTGACTGTTGTTGCACTGTGGTTATCAAAGATGAGACCACTGTAGACCTGTGTCCCTAAGTCTGTTATCACACTTTAGGTGTTTAGTGTACTGCCACCTATGTGGTACTTCACAGGTACCTGTTCCTTCCCAAAGGGGATAACTATAAATATCTTGGCATTGATCTTGAGGCCATGACTCAGGCAACAAGCATGTCTTTTTGTAAGGCCCTTCTGTAGAATATCCATATAATGTGGAGATTCAATATTGGCTCCCACTGTGCAGTCATATGCAACCTTTGTTTGCCAGAGTCCCTTTCTATTGGACTGTACTTCAGAGCAATAGATGCCAAAAAAGGACGGTGACAGGACTGAAACCTAAGGTACTCCAACTGTCACTTGTCTTGGGCTGGGGTTGGTGTCACCTACATTTACAGTGTGGTTTCTGTCAGTACAGCAGTTGTCAGCCGATCAGGTGACATAGGGATTAATGGCCAGCTTGATACATTCATCTATGATTCCAGACTGGGGGATGGTGTCAAAGGCTTTGGCGAGGTCCAGATAGCCTGTATGAACCACCTTACCCTCATCCACAATTCTGGAGATGGATTCACAGTTGTCAATCAGATTGAGGTGACGTGATCGGCCTTTCACAAACCCATCCTGGTTGGGGTCCAGTGTTTGCAGGCTGCCAAAGCCTTTGTTTTAATTTCCATGATAATACATTCCATGGCCTTGCAGATCAGGCACGTCATACTGCTGGGACTGTAGTTCCCAGGATCCAACATGGATCCCCCTTGTGGACTGGGATAACTGTAGCTGTGCACCACACAGTGTGCATGAAGCCTGAGGTGTGTCTATGATTAGACATGGCACGTAGGTGAGGTATCAGTTCATTTTGTAGCTCATGTAGTACACAGCTCGAGATGTTGACTAGTCCCATAGCTGCTGTTGTCTTAACTTTGGAGAGTGTGGTTTTTACCTATGTGGCCATTATTACCAGAATCTGGCAATCTTTCTGTGTTGAGATGGGTCCTTTGGGGTGTGGGAGGGGGGTGCAATTGTCACTAAATCAATCTGCCAGGATATTGGCAATATCCCTGGAAGCAGTATATTTAATACTATCCTGTTGTAGCTCAGAGCAGATCTGAACATTGCCATTTAGATTCCTCACATAGCTATGGAATGGCTTGCAGTTGTCTTTGACATATTTGGCTATACTATGCTTATAACTAGCTTTGGTGGATGTTATGAGGGATCTCTGCTTCTTACTGTGGCTGGTAAGGGAGTATTTTGCATCCTGGAAATTCCCCCATTTCTGCAACAGTTTCCTCCTTTTGTTGTACAGTATGTTTATGGCAGGGGGCCACCACACTGGCTTCCTTTTCTAGGTTGGAAGCATCTTGGTTCTAAATTGGTTGGCACAATTCATGCATAAGTGGACGTGCTCATACAGTGCCTTCATGTAGGATTCAGCAGTCATCCTTTCAGTTCCCATCTGCATGGGTGTCATGGTGTTAGTCACATCTGATGTGTGTAGCATGACATTGGCTTTGGAGATGTGTGTTATGGAGGTTTCCTTACTAGGGTGTGTGGAAGGGATGTTGATGTTAAGGGTGATTAGCTCATGGGCAGACCTGACCACCAATGGGGTGACCATAGATGTGGAGCATTGATTTCCCATGTTGGTAATGACCAGGTCTAGGATGTCTGAGCCCCTGGTGGGACTATGGGTTACTTGATCAAGGGCATTGGGAATTATGACTTCCAAGAACCATTGGGTGCACATGTTGGTACACAAGTATTTTTCCCAGTTAATGGCAGGGTATTGTAAGTCACCCAGTATTAGGGTATTTGCTTGTATCATAATATTTCACACTATGTTTCAAAAGCTGTAGTAGGTATCATGGGGCATGGTAGGTGATCTGTAACAAGCTATACAATTTGGATTGCAGTCGGACTTACTGTTAGTTGCACCGGGGGTATTTCAGACACATTCTGCTGGGCAAGTAGCCTGGTGGTGTGAATATCCTTGGTGAATATGGACACTCTTCCACCTTTATTGTTTTGGTCTTGGTTTGGTGGCCAACAGTTGTAGTGAGAGCTGTATGTAGTATTACAGGGGTGCTCTCTGGAGCCTTGGATCAGGTCTCTGTTTCTGCACAGGTATCAATGTTCTCCATTTTTAGGTGTGCCTAGTGACTGTGAATGGCCACAAAAACATTGATCCCTACAAACACACACACACACACACACACACACACACACACACACACACACACACACACACACACACGCACGCACACACACACACACACACACACACACACACACTCACACACACACAATTTCACAGTTGCCATGTGTGGGAATAGAACTCCTTCCTAATTGGTATCTCCCACTACAGCATTATGCAGTTATAGGAAATACCACAGAGATTATTAGGTGGCTTCTTCCCTAAATGTGTATTTCAAAGTGAATGACATCAGCAACCCTGCCAAAGTAAGGCATTTGAAGTTGTAGTGAGTGTGAATGGCCTCAAAAGCATTGATCCCTACACAGACAAGCACACACACAGTTGCCATATCTGGGAATAGAACTCCTACCTAACTAGTACATCACACTACAGCATTACACAGTTATAGGACAAGCCACAGAGATTATTGGGCTACTCCTTCCCCAAAGGTGTATTTCTAAGTGAATGGCATCAACAACCCTGCCAGAGTAAGGCATTTGAAATTGTAGTGAGTGTGAATGGCCTCAAAAGCATTGATCCCTACACAGACAAACATACACACGCACAGTTGCCGTGTCTGAGATTAGAACTCCTACCTAACTAGGTACATCACACTACAGCATTATGCATTTATAGGACACACAACGGAGATTATTGAGCTACTACTTCCTCAAAGGTGTATTTCTAGGTGAAGACATAAGCAGGCTTGCCATAGTAGGGTGATGAGGAGTGCAGTGTTTGTACATGGGCCATAACCCATTCATCTAGAGGCAGACACACAACACTCAAGCACATACAAGTTTATATTCCACAGGTACGTGTATACAACTGCTAGATGACTACTGACTTGTACAGTCATGTTACACAGTTAGCACAAGCACTACAGACACTATAGTGTTGAGGAATACCAAAGACAAATGTCTACAGTGATTGACATTTGCACATCAAGTGGTTTTAGCCAACTGGATGTGTGCTGGGTGGGACAGGCCTCTTGATGGTAGGCTTTTTGTCACTGTCTGTCACTCTCTTCCACACATCTATGTATGTGTAATTTTGGCCTATTATAGTGTGTTGTCCTTGGATATATATGTGTATTCCTATCCAATGTGCGTGCAAAGCATGACTGGTGCGTACTGAGGAGATGTGTGCACTAACATCTGTTACTGTCAGATATGTATAGTCCACTGTTGTTGCCAGACATGGACTTCATTTCTTAAGTGTGTGAACATGCCCAGTATGACCTTTCAGTATTTTGTTGTTAGACATGGCATTCATTTCTTAAGTGTGGGAGCAAGCCCACTATGACCTGTATTGAATGTGTGAATCCATTCCAGGAAGATTGTACACCAGTACAGGCTTTTGTGTTCTACACCTACAGCTAGCAACTTCTTTCTGTGGGATATCTGTAGATCGGTTGACAATATGGGGTTAAAATGGGCAAAGGATAGTGGGTTACTGTAGGTAATTATGTCTTTGCTGCTTCTGCTACATGGTCTTGGTGTTAGCTGAGATATTCAGACATATGTACTGTTTTACACTGTGATGTTTTATATCATCAGTTCTGTCAGGTATACATATTTGCTTGCAGTGATGTCCAGGGGAACATAGGGTGGATGCAGCTGTGTCCAGTATTATGGTCCGCAGCCTACATATTCTTGCACAATCATGCCATTCTGGAGGGGAAGCTGCAGACACTTGCTGCTGGGTCTGTGTAAATGGTTCAGCACCTTGGTATAGTGGTGGCTGAGGATTCCATGCTTGTATATTCATCAACATGACAGTATGGCCATATCCTGCTGTGGCCATACCTCACAGCTGTACAGATTCTCACAGATTACCCAGAGGCAGGGGTCATAATTCGGGACATTACCTCTTCACATTGAGGTTTACCAGCAGGTTTGTAGCCACCCATTCCTGTGTTTGCAGGCAGGGATAGTTTGTGCACATGGCTGAGTTTCAACTTCACACACTCAGTGCCACCCATGCTCCTAACCCCCCCTCCATTATTCTATCCTCTTCCAAACATTATGCAAAAATTATCTGATAAGTTTCCTATAGTTATCACCTCATCCTAGCAGTAATTCAGTGTTGGTCCATAGTTCATGCAGTAGGACATGGTGGACATGTTACTGGGATTTGTCCACATGGCCTTGCATTTGGGTTCTGTGGTTTGTGTTATGTTATTATTTGGGAGTCCATGACATGACATACATTGGCAGTGCAGGTGAGACACAGGCCTTTGGCAGAGGACTGTAGCCCATTTGGTAGTGATGTAGGCCAGCTGTGGCAGGCTATTGGATTGTGTCACTCCTACAGTCCCAGACTGCAATACACTATATTCTCCTGCGGTGACAGGGTAGGTGTGCAAGGTGTTAATGCCAATACTTTCTGTCATTATTGATCCAGTGGTGTGGATGCTGACAGGGTGCTGCTTACAGCTAGGGACATACCTGCATGGGACACCTGTTCTGCATGCTGCATTCTTTGGCTATTGCAATACAGAGGTGGGGGTAATAGTATACTCATTACCAACAGCAGGGATAAGACCGGAGTGTACCTGTGGGTGATGTTGGGGTGAACTGGGTGCATGTGTGCTATGGACACTACTTGCATCTGACTCACATATATGCATGGGGTATTCCCCTGTGCTGGCTTGTGCAAGGACGTCAGCTGTTTCTCAATACTTCATACCTGTGACCTTTGTGGTCTGCCAGTATTTGGTCAGACGACATCGGTATTTCCTACTACAAGCCCTACTAATGTGCTTCTAACCTGTTTGCACAATTCCAAGGGTGTGTCCATTTGACAGTTACATATTATACACTGTCTGTCTGGGGTACTTTCCTCTGTGTACTGCTTGTATGTCTAGGCCCACATTCATGCCATGTCTATCTTTCAGATGGTGGCACATATTACTTCCAAACATTTACTATGGCTTACTGCTGGAATGTGTGTTGCTGGGAAGCATTGTTTTTGGCACTGCAGTTGTGAGAACCTGGCTCTCTCATTAGCAGTACTGGCCAATGACCACTAGGACAAACCTCACCATCCATACATACTGATCACTCTCACACAATATACAACACACACCAACCTAACACATGTAGCCCTACATATTGTACACATGCTACAATCTATCCTCCTACCTTGGCCATCTCAGGTAATCTGAGCTCCACTGTTATTATACCTACACATACATGTTACTACATTTCTACATAGGATTGGGGGGGGCACACATTACACATGTACATATTTGCTATGACTGTAGTGATATTTCAGGTATTGCATTTCATTCTGTATTCCGACTTATCATGCTGACTAGAGGCATATCAGTGTACTACAGGTCTTAGGTTTGATCGACCTACATTTCATTTTCTGATTTCTTACCCTTCAGAACTAACATCCCACTGCCTGACCTGTTGTAGTCTCACTGTGTAGGTATGGAGGGGGGCTGTTCTCCATAGCCATCAATCAGAGGCCTTAGCACAGCCTTTGTTTGTGTTTGTCTATGCCTGTCCTGCTGGCTGAGACTGTTGTTGGGTATGTGAGCCTCCCTGACTGGCATGTGTGTGTCCTATGGATGCACATGTGACCCACCACATTTCCTGCAGTGAGCTTTGTCACCTTGTCTAGTACTGACTACTATGGTGACACCAGTATTTGTTACAGATCTCATGATGCTACTATAGGTGTCTACTATTTGCTGGCATCCCATTCAGCCACCTGATTCTCTTGCATGCTCACATCCATACCATAGATACAAGTAACAAATAATACTACTCCATTCGGCAATTGATAGGGAGAGTGACTTACCTTGTGGCTGTGCCAGTATTGAGGATGGTGCTGGAGGGCTGACTATGTCAGATGCCCATTGTACAATCCCTATACATGGTAAAGCACAGGTAGTGTCATGTTTGCTATCCCTTTTACTGTATGTGCGAGTCAGAGAGAGGTGTCATTCCCTGGGTTCATACCATGTCAGTGTATGTGCTATGTGTTGTCTCTTTGCCACTGCCTGGGCATACTGGACACGCCTCCTTCTGCCTACTGGGGCAGGCTCAGTTTCTTCCTCCTCTGAGTCACTCTTTGTCTGTGCAGGCCTTGGCAATGGTGGAGGGCTGTGTGGCCCTGCCCCGTGCTGTTCCTGCTGCAGCTGTTTCTGCAGGATCATATTGTGTAGCATGGCACATACGATGACAATTTGGGTACATATAGCTGGTGACTACTGCAAGGCTCCACCGGATGTGTCCAGTCTATTATGATTCTGGGTTGTGCATGTACCTCATTATGGAGTTCTTGTTTGGCTGTGTGTGCATTTCTGATGGGTGTCATCAGCCACGGCTGCAGTGTGTAACCAGTATCCCCCACTAGGTGACCATAAGGGATGTCTCCATTGGCAAATCTCAGGTACAGCTGCATCATATGCCAGATGTGGAAGTCGTGATAGCTTCCAGGGCAGCCACACACACACACATTCATTATAATGCCCTGGGCATTGCACACGCCTGGCAGCTGATGGAGGGGAAGCCATTGTGGATGATGTAGATGCTACCCCGCTCACCTGGTGGTACTTTGATGCATATGTGCATGCAGTCTATAGCTTCAGGGTATTCTCCTATTTGGTGTAAGAGACGCATATTGCTGGTCAATGCCTCACAGCTGTTGTGAAAATATACGTGCTCACTGGCATGTGCTGACATGGCATCCAGGAACTGGTAGAGTACCCTGGATGCTGATGCCTGTGAGATCCCATGATATCCCCAGTTGGCCTTTGGAAGGTACCTGTCTCTAATATTCATAGGCCTACACATACCTTGGTATCCATCGGGATGGGTACTCCTCTGCTGGTTCTGTGTGTGAGGTGTGGCCAGCACAGCTCAACAATTTGCTGTAGGAGGTCCCTGTCCACCCTATAGCATTCCACTATCTCCAGCTCATGTAGCCCCTGGTAGGTTACCCTGCGTCTGTACAGTCTTCTCCTTCTCCTCACTTTGGGTTGGTTGCCAGCATTCTCATCCTGACTACCCTCAGCCTCATGTTAATTTATGATAGCTGCTGCAGCCTTTATCATTTTATTGCTTTTGTTTGGTAAAATTTCCCCACTTGTGTACACTGTTGGTGTAGAGTTTGTGGGAAAAACCAGAGGGAAAGGTGTTTGCATAGTTTATAGTAGTGTGCTGGGCTGGGCTGGGCTGCTGCCTGTATAATTGGCTGATTCTGATACATTTCACCTGCCAGCTATGCTGGCGCTCCTTGATTACCTTCTTACTGCAGTTTTCCCTTCCCATTACCTTCCTGTTTAAGCTGGGTCTATGTTATAACAGTGAAAAATCAAAAGAACGAACGCTGTTATATCGACCACAAAAGAATGAAAACAAAAAAGAGCAAACAGCTAGAACAGCGAAAAAAAACCCCACACTAAACACTACAGTGATGGATGTGGCCAAGCGACTTCTTTCCCAGGGAAAGAATTCACTTAAAAGCCATTTCATCATTTTGCGTTTTCGACATTTACAGTTCTACGAAGACGCATTCAACATAATGCATCTTCGTTATTCTGACAGGAACCCTTTAAGCCCAGGCAAACACAGCCCTCAGATGTGCATGGAACCGGTATTACCCAGTTTACGTTTTTTCCCTTTAAAATATGGTGCGCTGTGTGCACACCCATTTAGGCAATGTAAAGACTGCTAGGCAGCCTCAGACACACACCCTTGCTTAGCTCTGCTAAGCTAAGGGCAAACCCAAGCCACAGGGCTCCAGTAAGCTTACAGTATGCCTGACACACTCCTCTATGATGTCAGTTAGCTCTTAGGCTTGCACCATGGTCTTCCTGCAATGACATGGTTGGATGGAGGCTAGCCATGAGGGGGGGATCTAGGATTCAGTATCATTCCCCTCATTTGCATTGGATTGCCTGCTAATGCCTAGTTGCAAGTCTGACACTGAGCCTTCCCCGTTGGCAACCACTATTCACTGGCCATGTTGTCTTCTGCCTGTCATTGAGTATAATGGCAAAATTGTTATTTTGGATAGAATGCTTATTTCAAGTTTTTTTTTTTCATTTTCGGCCCGATCCAGTTTGCGCGCCACTGCCCTATGCTTAAACAGCCGAAATTGACTAAAAATATAAAAGTTATTTTTTTATTTTTGCAACTGTTTTCCATGCCAATGGCCATATATTTGGCCATTGGCATGCTTTCCACATTATATACACCCTTTATTTGGAGCTGTCATGGCTCCATTTTGTAGTTTTCAGAAATGTACTCATTTACTAACCAATTACATTTCTACAGACTACACTAGTCCTACACGGCTGGTTGCCAGCTTCCTGGATCACAAATTCACCTCATTTGCATGGTTTTCACCTGCAAATGGGGTAATTTGCATACAGGAGCTGTGTCTGTGCAGGAATAGTGCATGAGCGCTCATGCACGTCTTGGGAGCTTATTCCTGGATCACATAGCGGCCATATTGCCTCCAGCAGCTCCTCCACTATTCCTGCATGCTGTGCAGAGCTTGCTGAATCCTGGGGATTGCCTTTTGCATAACATCTATGGTTACCTCAGTTTTTCTTTTATTGTGTTGATTAATTCCCCATAACTTAACTTTTTCTTATTCTTTTATTACAGAAGATTCACATGCCTCCACTTCACATTTGAAATACTCAGTACATTTCACATCATTCCCCAGTAGTTATTCCCTTGATGCAATAATCAGTTTAGGCCAGTGTTGGTATTTCCAGAAAAGACATAAGATGTTGCTTCAGCACTGGTCATTGCATCATGATTAATGGATTTACATTTGCACACCAGCATTATCCCATTTAAACAGTGTTTATACACAGTATGTCACTATTATCTATTTTTTTGGCTTCTGGAAAAGTTTAACAGATTTTAACATGCTTACAATAATGAGTAAAACAGAGTCATTTCCATATCTATATTTTTCAGAGACACACAACTTTTTGTTTATTTTTCTACCTATTTGTTAGCTTTGTGAACTTTTATGAAGTTGGTGAAGTTAGTGAGGCTATGCACAATATCCACAGACTCCCTGTGCGACTATTCATATGTGCAAATTCTTTTATGTGATGCAGGGGTCTTGCCTGCCTTTGGTTGAGTGCAGACTGATGTGTCTCATATCTAGTAATCTATATCTTTTACATATACTGCCTCTGCGTTTTATAAACCTGAATATTATGCCTTATCCCCATTCCATCATTCACTATTGTGGAGTTTTTTCCCCTTGTGTATCTACTACACCTTTGTCTAGTACATTTTTTGGGGGGGGTCTTTATATCCTCATTCAACTTCCTGGTTACCTTTCCCCTTATTTCCCCATGTGTCCTATTTCCTTTTACTTCATCTTCCTCTATTTCCTCATTTGGCTGCTATCTGATATATCATGTCTTCTAGTGCCTCTGTTTTTGGTATGGTCTTTGTCTTCCACTGCTTTGTTATTGCTACCATTCTTCTTCAGTTATTTGTATTTGCAGGTCTCTTTCCCATCTATTCTTTAATGTGTCTGATCTTCTTTTTTGTCTTTGTTCGTAACCTTTCCTACCTTAATTAATCCTTTACTCTTCCCCATCCCCAGTCTTCTTCAGTCTACCTCTGCTACAGTCTTAGGTTCTTCTAACTTTCCCTCTCTCCCTGGTCAGTTGTTTCTACTTCAAAACTTTACCTCAGTACTCCCACTTCAATTCATCCCTCAGTTGATATTGTACTTTTTTCATCTGTCAGGTATTAGGTTTTCCTGCCAGAATTATCTCTGTCCAATATTTTACTCTGTTCTGCCTTCTACTCCACCTCCAGGTCACTGTTTTTCTTTCCCTGTCCAATTTTAGTTCTCTTGTTGGAAGAACTAGCTCCTTCCAAAGCTGCATTTTTCTGGGAACCATTATCATTAATGTACCTCTTGGTCCATTTGGAAGGTCTAACAAAGTCTCAATTATATCTACCTCCCCCCACCTTTATCTTTTCTAATTTGAGGATCAGGGTCTATATCACAACATCGAACTTACAAAAGTTTGATCGTTGTAATATCAAACCGTTATGTTTGAAACCCAACAAAACCGAAAGCACAGAACAGCGATTTTTTTTCCCAGGGGGAAAAAATTGTTGTTCTGTGACAAAAAAAAGAAAACTTAATCTTAAACCTAAACTGAAGTGGGGGGCTTTGCTCCCTACACCGCCCTACTTAAATATACCAACTCCAAGATCGCACCACAGTGGAGGAAATAACAAAGCCCAGAAAACCGCCCACCGATTTTTTTTCCCTGGGGAAAAAAATTGATGTACCGTGGTTTCGCTATTTTCCACTTTTGGACTTTAAGGTTCAATATTACAACATTCAAACTTGTTTTAGTTCAACATTGTAATATAGACCCTGAGGATTAGGCTCTTCCAGTTTACCTCACATTTACTGGTAACAGGCCTTAATATATTAGCAGTTTGACATGCCTGAATGATATCGTATATGTCCAATACCACTAACCCATCTTCCTTAAATGGTTTTGCTGCATTATCCCAGGCCATCCTCATTTTTTCTCCATCGAATATGAACTCACTAAACAGTTATTTCACCTTTTTTAGATATTCTTTGTCTAACATAGACCATAAAACTTCGACTGGGTATATTATTGTATAGATGTGCCCATAGCTGTAATATCTATGCTCTTTGGTCTACTTCCAATTTAATGTGCTTCCATTTCGGTAATTTAGTCCTGGTATTCTCATATACTTTCCTGTATGTACTTGTTAAAAAAAATTTCTACAGTGTCTTGCAACCAGATCCTTAAGTATATCATCCTTTAATTCCACATTCGTGCCCTGTCTCCCTCCTTTCTCTCTCGTCTTCTAAGTTGATTGCTACTGCTTGAGGCTTTGCCTGGTTAACTTCGCTATCTGATGTATCTTGAAATTCTGTTAATATATTCCATGCTTTCCTGAGGTTTTCTCTGGATTCACTAGCATCAGTAGTATATAATCTGCATACAATAGAGGCCTTTTTCTGTTCCGGCCCCATTTGTACCCTTGTACTAAAGAATCTCAGGTAATTTTCTCCAGTGCATACAGGTATGTAACAAACAGTAAAGAGGCAGGGGATAACCTTGCCTCATCCTCATCTCCACCTTAAATTTCTCTAACAGTTTAGCCTTTATCTTTATTCTGGCCATAGTGACCTTGTACATATCCCTCATCATATGCTGCCATTCTTTTTGGGAACCCCCACTATTCTTTTAACTAAAACACATATATCTGCAGAGTAGAGAAAGGTTTCTTTAGTTCTAATGTGTATCTTTGAGGATCAATAGCACCTTTATCAAGCTATTCACTCCAACCCCCCATAAAACCTGTTTTATCCTTATGTATAATCTGTGGCAATATCCTGGTCAGTTTTCCTACTATTGTTAAAAGAAAAAATTCATAATCATGATTTAAGATTGAGATCAACCTTTAGGAGGACAAGAATAGTGGTCTTTCCCCTACTTGGGTATTGTCACCAGAGCAAATACATAATTATGTTGTCCAGTGGAAATACCCTCCTTAGGTATTACTGAGACTATGACCTGTTTCAGGGAGTGTGGGGAGAAGTCCTCTTAATATTCTGTTGAACAGTTGTAACCAAGTACCCCTTACTTCTCCTTTTGTATGTCCCAAAATTCTTGCAGTAAGCCCATCACTTCCAGGTTATATTTCCTCTTACCATCTTCTGCCATATTTTATTTATTCCCTCCACTTGTTACATCCTTTATTAGAATTTGCTTTTCCTCCGCCAGTCTTATCTTGATATCACCTATGTCTTCTCCTTTCCATCTTTCTCTGTTCTCCTGTTATCTTTGTACAGATATAAATAACATTCCCTGATCTTGCCTAAGATTTTTCTAAAGTCTGTGTAAGTTTTTTTTTTTTTTTTTTTTCTTGCCTTTTCAGGCTATATATTTCTTTCTCTACCTCTTGTTGTCATGGCCTAACTACTAGGGCTTTAGTTGTTTTCAAAGAAGAGCTAAAGTACTGTCTGTCCATTTTCACTCTTTCTCCAAGATTTTATTATTCTCCTATTTAATGTTTTTTCCTTATCACTTCCCTCTTTTGAACTCCTTTGTCTTCTGTTTTACCAATCCTTTAGTTCCTCTATTAAAGCCATTCTTTTGGCATTTCTTTATCGTTGTCTGTTTCTTAATTCTTCTTGAATTTTCTCTAATTTGTTGTTTGTTTCTAGCCCATAGTCATCCATCACGTCTCTGTTTGACCATAGCATACTTTTTATTAATACCTATATTTATTTATTTATTTATGTATTTATTATTGACATTTGTTAACCCAGAACGTCCACTGGGTCAGGAACCTATTTTCAGTGGAGGCCTGGGGAGAAAAGCTCCAGTTACACACCAACATTTTTACAAGAAGATAATATTTACAATAATAAAACAGTGTACAGGAACTGTGCAAATTTTCCTAGTGACTAGTAATATACAGAGTACAACGTTTTATACAATTTGGTTGAGTATTAGTAGTACACATACAATATTTTTAATGGCATTCATTATATGGAGGGAAAAAGACAGTAGATAATTGTAATAAACAGTTCATTTATGCACTTCAGTACATGGGAAGTTTAAGTTTTAGGCTAATAATGATTATAAAGACAAGACAGAGATTGACATACCTTAGCTGATGGAGAAAAGGCAACAAATTATTAGAAAAAATTGAAAAGAGTCATACTAGTCAGCAAGATCTTAGAATTTGTTACTATAGATCTGGACACAAGAATAGATTTGATTGTTGAGAATATGGCTTTTTAGGGTGAATTTGAAGGTTTTTATGGAATCAAGTTGTGTAATAGAGGGGAGTAAGGCATTACATACTTTTGTTATGGAGTGGTAGTACAAACTTTGTCCAGCTGTCTTATTGGGTTTGGATATGCATAGAAGTTGCTTATGAGTAGACCGCAGATTCCTGGTGGGAATGTAGGATAGAATGAAGTGAAGAGCAGTTTTCAGGGTTGTATATTACTTTATGCACAATGTAGTTGGGGGAATTCAAACTATTTCAATTCCTTAATGTCCTGGCAGTGATGTGTGTGGTTTAGTAGGCCATAGAGAAATTTGTCAGTTTTATAATAGCATGATTGTACTTTGTTGCTTAGAGATGTATGAAGGTTGGTAAAGATGGGGGATCCATAGAGGAGTAAAGGGAGTAGGATGGTATTTGCCATTTTTATTTTTCTGGGTTTATCCATGTAGAGTTTATGTCTGTAGAATCTGCCTAGTTTAAAATGTGTTTTTTTTATTGTATTAAGGATATGTTGTTCAGAGGATAGTTTGTTATCTACAATAATGCCAAGTAATTTTGCTGTCTTCACTACTTTAATTTCAGTCTTGTTATGGGAGTAAATTTTAAAGTCCTGTGGAGGTGGTTTAGATGAAAATAGTAGTAGGTTAGCTTTTTGGGGATTCAGTAGTAGTTCTGCTTGATTTAGCCAGGTTTCTATGGTTGAGAAGGCATTTTGTGTCATTTTTAGGAGATCTGGGAAGTTGCTAGAGAAGGCTATGATAGTAGAATCATCAGCATATTGGATGAGTGAAATTTGTAGGGTGACTGTGGAGACTATTTATAAATACATTAAGAAGCAAATGTCCATGAATGGACCCCCTGGGGACTCCTGTCTTATTAATCAGATAATCAGATTAATTGTTTTGCCATCTGACAGACTGTTGTCTGTTGTTCATGTAGTTGGCAAATTACGTAATGGTATGTTCAGAGCATACTAATGTTGCTAGTAGTTGGAGTAGTTTAGTATGTTATGCTGTGTTGAAAGCTTTGGATAGGTCTAATAAGACTGCTGTTGCCAATGGACCAGAGTCCAGAGCTTTGTTCACAGTATCAGTAAAAGAAAGTAAGGTTATAGTAGTACTGTATGATGGATGAAAGCCATGTTGGGTAGGGTTGAGGAGATTATTGTCAGAGAGGTGTTTTAGTAGTCGAGTGTGTATGCACTTTTCCAATATTTTAGACAATGGTGAGAGAACGGAAATGGTTTGCTAGTTAATTAAATCATTAGTATTTCAACCTTTATGCAATGGGTTAATAGTTTCATAGTTTCATAGTTTAGTACTAGGCTATCTGCCCTGGGGCATTTGTAAGCCTAGCCATAGTGATGTGGCTTTCGCCACCCCATGAAATGGTACAAAAATGCACAGAATAGATTTAGAATACTGTGCCTCTGTCTAGTAGTGACACAATGAAGGTCCCCTTATATAATAGAATTAGTTTACTGTGCCCCTGTCTAGCAGTGACACAGATGTGACCCCTGGGGTAAACTTACGATCTCCCATCCACTCATCAAGATTTCTCTTGAAGAGAGTCAGTGAGGGGCTCTGCCTAACATGAACTGGGATCTTGTTCCAAAGCATGGGACGCCTCTGGGTTATGAATCTATTGATGAATGATGAATTTCTTTCATATTTGAGGGACTGTAGATTCTGAGATGGCTCGGTTAATTAGAATACTGATGGGGTAGGCTATTGCGTTGGCACCAAGTTTCAAGTATTCGGAGGGGAGGTTATTGGCATATAGGGAGCATGGTCTTAGTTTAGTTAGCAATTTAAATACTAGAGAGGTGGGCACTGGTTTTAGGGAGAATATTGGAAATACTGGGGTATTGTTAGTGGTTTCTTTGTGGAGTGAGGGATATTAGCTAGGCTTCTCATGAAATGGGTTTGAGTTGCTTATTGATGGGGGGGTGATTGATATTGGTGGGGGGTTTTGACAAGTTTAAGAATGCTGTTGATAAAGTAGGAGTTGAAAATGTGGACCATTTGTTGTGGGTCTTTATCAGGGGATGGTGTTCGGTTTTGTGTCATCCCAGGATTAAGGAGAGAAGAGATTGATTTCCAAAATCTTTTTTGGTTATTTCGTTGACTAGATAATTGTTGTGCAAAATATTATTTTTGTCATTTTTAACTCATTTCTTGGCTTTCTCATGAAGTTGTTTGAAATTAATTTAATTTGCTTGTTTTTTGTTTTTATGTCATTCTTTCCAGGCTCAGTCTCTGGAAAGAAGAATTTGTTTTGTTGGTTTTGTAAGCCAAGGAGCATGATTAAGTTTTGTTCTTTTGTACCGAATGGGGGCAAAAGTATTTAGGGTATCAAGGATGACATTATTAAAATAGTTTACAGCTTCTTCTAAGGGTAATGTTTTAGTGGGGTCCAATTCTGGGCTTTTAGGGAGTTCCTGAAAGTTGTATGGTTGAAGTTGGTTAAGTTGCTAGATGTTCTATGTGAGTGGGATTTGTGTACCTGAGTATGAGTTATATGTGCAAAAGATGGTAAATGTTCACTTAGGATATCAGGGATTGTACTAGGTTTGAAATATTTGTGTGGATCTGAGACTAGGATCTAATCCAAGGTGGATTCTCGTTGCTTATTTAGTATTCATGTAGGGCATGTGACAAGCTGTGTATACCTGTGCAGGTTACTACAATTAGGTGGGCAGCTTCAGATTAAATTTTGCCAGTTAATATTAGCATCTCCTGCAATGACGGTTTCATTGGATATATTTTGGGTAGTTCAAGATAGAAAATCTTCAAGAATAGGGATGTTACGGCCTATGAGAATATGTAGTGCTGCTCTGCATAAATGCTTACTATTATTTATTTGTAATGACGTTAATACAATTTCCATGTCCCAAAGGTTGGGACAGGTTTAGGAAGGGATGTAATGGTTAAATAGTTCAGATAGATTAAAGCAACACTACCACCCCCCTTTTCTTTGGGAGTCTATCTTTTCTTAAGATATTATAACCAATGGAACTATTTCAGTGTCTGATATATGTGGCTTTAGCCAAGTTTCTGTAACAGCTACAATATCAGGGGTATATTAAGAGATCCAAGCAAGAAATTCTGTAATTTCATTACAAATACTCTATGTGTTGATTGTTATTATAAATAGGTTTTGAGTGTTAGTTGGTGACTTAGAGGAGGGAGAGGGTGTGTGGCTGATATTGGGAGAGATGTAAGGGCCGGGATTTGGATGTATGTTGCCGCTTTGAGATAGTAACAAGAGATGATTTATAAGGTGTGAGCTGTAATAGGTTTTAGAAGAGGACCTAGCTAAAGTACAGGGAATTATTTTGAGTTTATTGCTGATAGGCTGCACTCTGAATTTGATAGTATATACATGCTACTATTGAATAAAGATGATGAGATGTTAGAGAAGCTAATTATACTGAGCTGCGGTGCTGTACTTAGGGTAGGAGTTCTTGAAGGTAATGAGAATCTCATGGTTTGGAGGGAGGCGCTTGGGTTCATAAGACAAGGGGAGTGCTGAGAGAGAAAATGAAAATAATTAGCTGTATGGTGTTGGGCATTTTGTGGAGTAACTGATATAGGATATGAGGTGGAGGTGAAAGTTGTGGTATTGAGATCTTTAGGGAAATTGGTTGGTGTTTAAAGTGTAATTGGCACTTAGTAGATGATACTTGGTTGTGGTTGCAGAGTGGCTGAATGGGTGAAGGTGTATAGGGGAGAGTTCTAGGGGACTATAAGTGTAAGGAAAGTGGGAGTGTGTGGTAATGGAGTTAGGGTAGGGGAGGAGAGCAAGGGCGAATGGAGCGGGAAAGACCTTGGTCTTGTAGCTGGAAAAGCTAAGCAAAAAACAATCTGCAAGTTGTTATTTTTGTTGCGTTTATATTGTATTAGTTGATGTTAGGTACGGAGAGCAGCCCTATCTAGTTTTAAAAATTAAGAAAGAAAGCTATCGAGTAAAGTCAGAGAGGAGTCTTTGAGCCTAGAGATGTAAGGGAGGGTCATACAGAATGAGTTGTGTAGGATAACAGCAACATAAAAAGTAATTCAGTACCTCAAATGACTTAACAAACTTCCGCCCCATAGCCCTTCTCTCTCCCCTAGCAAAAATTATGGAGAGATGTATGCATTGTCAACTACTGCATCATCTCCTCCAAAATAACCTATTAGTGGACTGCCAACATGGTTTCAGACCACACCATAGTACCACAACTGCTCTTCTATCCTTTATAGACTGCATTAATAAAAATAGGAATTCCAGCCTGCTATCTTCTGCACTTTTCATAGACCTCTCAAAGGCCTTTGATATGGTTAACCACCAACTATTGATAGGTTTACTTAAATCACTTTCTCTTGATTCTCAATTAGTACAATGATTCCAATCCTACCTAGATAACAGAAAACAAGCAGTCCTGTGGGACAACAACTTATCCTCTCAGCTTCCAATCACCCTTGGAGTCCCACAAGGATCAGTTCTTGGACCACTCCTCTTCACTATTTTCATTAATGGTCTGAAGACCTCCCTTCCCCAAACTACATGCATTCAATATGCCGATGATTCGACCTTGATATGTACAGCATCCTCCCCAGCTCAACTACAAACCAGAACACAAACAACCTTTACCTTAGTGGAAAACTGGTTCCATCAAAGATGTCTCCTCCTTAACCCAAAAAAAAAGTAAATTATTACTGTTTATACCCACACAGAAGCCCCCCCCCCATAAATTTCATACTTACATCAAATAATGGCACAGAAATTGCTCCCGACACCACCACTAAACTCCTGGGTGTAACAATAGATAACAATCTCAACTCTGACACACACATTAACTCAACTATTAAATCAGTTAACAGAAAACTTGGATTCCTCTATAGAATCAAACCCTTTCTCACAGCCTCAGCTAAGATTTCTATTGCCCAAACTCACCTCATTTCTACCCTTCTCTATGCCTCCCCTATCTACACTAACCTATCCAAAAGCAGTCTGAATAAACTAGCAACCTCCTACATCAACATAGCCAGATTTGCCACCAGTGCCCCTTTCCGTACCCAACATTGCCATAATCTTAAACTTCTAGGATGGCTGGAAGTACAAAACCAACTTCTCTTCCAGCAACTTATTTTTATCCACAAGATTTTACATCATCCTACAAATACTCCCATACTCTGTAACCTTTTTAACACCTATAAAAATCTTCCAACCTTAAGATCCACTAAAAAACTACAAGTAGCCACCATAAAATCCAACAACAAATCTGGAGACTGCCTGTTCTCCAGTGCTGTTGGAAATACTTGGAACAAACTTCCAAGAGAAATTACATCCCTTACTTCCACTAACCTTTTCAAAAAACAATTGAAAATCTTCATTAAAAACAAATGGACCTGCCCCTGCTCCAATCCTGACTGATACTATTTCTCCCTTTCTCTAAATACATATCCACTAAAAACATGTTTTTTCTGGTACTTCTCTATCCTCTACATTTTTTTCTTTGAATCAATTACATTTTTTTCCCTTTTTACTGTGCTGCATAAACTCATGTACATTAAATGTTTTTTGTTTATTTTTTATACAACTTGATAAAACCAATATTTTTTTTACTATTTGTAACTTTAAAAATGTTGCTAAAATATATTACTAATTAGTTTCATACTTATGTAATTGTATTGTGTTTTTTGCCACTGTTTTTGTAGACTCTATGTATAATGCATTTTTTTTCTCTGAGCTTTTCTCCCCGGGCCTCTACTGAAAAATGGACATATATTCAGTTCGACTAGCCTGGTCAACAAATGTAAAATAAATAAGAAATAAAAGTAAATAAATACATTTCAGTCTATTACAACCGAGGTAATACAAGTAAAGATAAAAGTAAGATTGTGAAAAGGTGAAGGGGGTGACAGCAGAATAGATGGGGAGAGTGATAGAGCATTTTGATGATATGCAGCTGACACTAGGATAGGATTTACATATTTTTTTTGTTTTAAAATAATTTGAATTGATTACAACGTACATAGGCAACTGAAGGGCAATTATTCACCACAGCGTACTGTGACTGGGAGCGACCGTTAACACCAGAAGATTTTCAGGTGTATTTCCTGGATTAGCATAGCTGCTAAAGGGAACCAGATGTACATAGGCAATTGAAGGGCAGTGGCTGACCATAGTATACTGTGGCTGGAAGTGCCTATTAATGTCAGATGACTTTCAATTGTATTTCCTGGATTAGCAGAGCTGCTAAAGGGAACCAGACATACAGCACAGCAAAGCTGATAAAATGCTAATTATTTATCCCTCCAGTTAGCAGAGCACCAGAACGTTTTGTTGGGTACTGAAAAGGGAGAGAAGTCATCTCATCTTTCTTTATCAAATAGGTTTGAATTTTCCAGTGACTCTTCAGATGCTTCTCCATTCTCAGGCTACCAAGCTGTCTATTAAATAATTTGGATACCAAATAAGTTAACAGAGCATTTAATGCTTCTATATGTGCTTACCTTACCTAATTATTGGAAGTTTGAGTATCCTTGTGCTCTGGATTAGCCCTGCTCCGCTCACCCTCACTATGCTCGGGCTTACTCCATGCCCCACCCTGCCCCCATATCCCACCTGCCCCCAGTAGTGCTAAATTTATAGTAATAAAAACCACACCCTCTACTAAGCCACCAATCCACACATGCCACCCCACTGAGCCCACCCTGCTCTCCTCCCCTACTTTCCTAATCATTATACCCCAGTCAGGATCTAAACTGATATAATGTCTTTGCCACTCTCAATTCTACTCTCAATTCCACTCCCTAAGACCAAGCTTTTATTATTGTATCTAGGCTATCACTACCCAAAAGGTTACACCACCACCCCGTTGGTATCTAACTGGAAAGCACATTCAATTTACACTTGTAACACCTAACTCCTTAACACCTAAATACTATCAGCCTATTAAGCCCAAAAGCATCAACTCAAAAAACAAAAACTATCACAAAAGTATATACAAGTTCTTAAAGCTCACGGTTAGCCTCCACTATAACCATATTTTAGATGGAGACATCCACCCAAACCCAGGTTCATCCTCCCCTGCTAGCTCCAACTCCTAGAACAATAACCCCACTAACCCACAATTCACAACTAAGCCTGCCAATTCACTCCTGACGTGTCACCTAAATATCAGAAGTATAAATAACAAGATACGTAGCTTGCATGCCCTTTTAGCCCTTCACTTGTCTGGCATACTTTGTCCAACAGAAACCTGAATAAAACCATTAACAAAGGATAGTGAGGTATTACCTCCTGGGTACAGTATACTTAGTCTGGACCGTATAAACAGAAAGGGAGGTGGGGTAGCTGTACTTTATAAAAATACTCAAAATTTCATCATGGACTCCCTACAACCACCTCAAATCAATAATGCAGAAATTCTTTCTACCAAACACCTAATTAATAAAAATAAATGCATAAATATTGTCTGTGTGTATATACCACCAGGTAACAACAAAAATACCCTAGAAGACATCCTCTTTTGGCTATCTAGTAACTACCTCCAAGAAACTATTGTTCTAGGAGACTTTAATATTGACTGGAATAACTGTTCTACTGAGACTCCCTCCTCCCACATTAACCTTTATGAGTTCACACAAACCATATCCACCACCACCAGGATAGGGAAGCCCAACCACAAAGAAAGTATACTAGACTGGATACTTATCAATAGCCATTCACATATGTATAAATCAGGGATCCTCCCTGATGACCTAAGTGATCACTTCCCTATCTATATACTTAAACACAAAGCCAGTGAGCCCCGCTAGCCCATCTACAAAACAGTAAGAAATAAGAAAAATTGTAACCCCATTAATTTCCTAAATTAACTCAAACTCTGCAATTGGTCAGTCCTAAAACAACTGCCTGTAGAAGATGCTGTTGCATGCTTTAACTCTAAATTCCTTACCATCCTTATAGCTTCATAGGTTCATAAGTAGGTACTAGGCTATCTGCCCGAGGGCATTTATAAGCCTAGTCAGAGTGTGTTGGCTTTCACCACCCCATTGATTAATTAACTGATCATCTCTCAAGTAGAGCCAATGAAGTGATCCCAGGGGTGCATTTTCTGTTACCCATCCACTCGTCAAGGTTTATCTTGAAGAGTGTTAGTGAGGGGCTTTGCCTGAATTAATTTGGAATTTTGTTCCAAAGCATGGGGAGTCTCTGTGACAGGAATCTATCTCTCCAGCATGTTGTATTTATTGTTGTGGTAAGCTTTAACTCACTAGAGCACATGGCTCGCAGTGACTTGGATTGCTTTAGGTGGAGCATATCCATCAATTCTGAGTTGGACATGGCTTTGTAAGTCAGGCAGAGATCACCTCTGAGTAAGCGATATGCCACTGAGTACAGCCGGAGTTTTTTCAGTCAGGCTGCATAGGACATATGTTTGAGACCAGTAATCCTCTTGATGAGGTACTTTTGTGGTCTTTCCAGCTGTTGGAAGTGTCTTGTGAGGTACACCCCAAAAGGGGCATTGTACTCTAGGATGGGTCTAATGAGTGAAGAGTAGAGGGGCACTATAACCTCTTTATTTCTAGATGGAAACCCTTTAGTAATTAGATGGGCCACATAGAAGGATTTCCTAACTACTTTGGCAATATGATTGTCAAAGGAGAGATTACTATCTACCTGGGTTCCCAGATCTTTTATTACCTCTTCTGTATTAAGGGGGCTGCCACCTATGTGGTAATTCGTGGGTGATTTGTTTTTCCCAAATGGGATGACTATGCATTTTTTGGCATTTAGCTTGAGGCCATGACTTTGACACCAGGTGTCCATCTCAGTAAGGCCCTTTTGGAGGATTTCTGTGTCAGCCAGAGAGTCAATTATGCCAGTTTGCAGTCATCGGCGAACTTGGTTAGCCATAGTCCTCCTGTGTTTGCCTGTACTTCTGAGAATTATATACCGAACAGTAGGGGTCCCAGGACCGAGCCTTGAGGGACACCACTTGTGACTGGTTTAGAGTCGGACCTGGAGCCCGTTATTCTTACCGTGTGAGTTCTGTCTGTAAGCCAGTTGGCAACCCATCTCTTGACATAGGGGTTTATGTTCAGACTGGTGAGTTTTTCTGTAATACCCGAGTGGGGAATGGTGTCAAAAGCCTTGGTGAGGTCAAGGTAGGCTGTGTGAACCACCTTTCCCTCATCTATGGCCTTGGTGACTGTCTCAAAGAAGTCAACCAGGTTTAGTAGTCATGATCTGCCCCTAACAAAGCCGAACTGGGTCGGGTCAAGTGTTTGGAGGTTCCCAATGTCTTTGTTAATGAGTTCCATGATGATGCGCTCCATAGCCTTGCAGACCAGGCTAGTCAGGCTTATGGGGCGATAGTTACCAGGGTCAGTTGTGGCCCCTCCTTTGTGGAGATGAATAACCATTGCTGTGCATCATTCTATGGGCACATAGCATGTGGAGAAGCTGAGGTTGAACAGCGTGTTTAGGTTGGGGTTAGTTCGTTCTGTAGTTCATGCAAGACACAGCCTGGGACACCATCTGGTCCCATTGATGCTGTGTTTTTGGCTTTTGAAATGGCTGTTTTCACCTGTGCGTCTGTGATTTTTGGGACACTACACTTTTCTGGTATTGTTGTGGGCCCTTTTGGAGGTGAGACGGGGGTGAAGTTTGCACTGAATCTATCTGCCAGGATGTTGGCAATATCAGTAGGTTCAGTATATTTTGTGCTATTTTGCACTAGTTCAGTGCATATCTGCGAGTTGCCACTTAGATTCTTAACATAGCTAAAGAAGGCTTTGTGGTTATCTTTTGAATCTTTGGCTATTTTTCTTTCAAAGTTAGCATTGGATGATTTCATGAGGGACCTCAGTTTCTTACTGATACGGATCAGGGATGTCTTTCCTTCTTGGGATTTGCTTTTTTTTCTGAACTAGTTTCCTCCTTTTATTGTATAGCCTGTTTATTGCAGAGGTCCACCAAACTGGTTTCCTTCTCTTAGAGGAGTGAGTCTTGGTTTTGCTAGGGATGGCATGATCCATGCATCCTTGTAGGTGCTCATAGAGTGCATTTGTAAAGGTTTCTGCATCTTGGGCAGCATTATCCTTTAGCGTGGGGGCTGTGAAACTTACCACCTCTGTCTTAGGTAAGGTGAAGTTTGCTTTAGAAAAGTTTTTTATTGTGGTTTCCTTAGTTGGGGGTGGTGGTGGGGTGTGGACATCCAGAGTGATTCGTTTATGGTGTGATCTAACCAGTGACAGGTTGACCTCCAGTGTGGAACACCTGTCGCTTATGTTGGTGATGACCAGGTCCTGTATGTTTTCACCTCTGGTAGGGGAGTTTACCAGCTGATCCAGGGTGTTTGAGTTGATGAATTCCAGGAAGTGCTGGGCCTGGGAATTTGTACTTGAGTAGTTTTCCCAGTGAATGTTAGGGTAATTGAAATCGCCCAATATCAGGGTGCTTGGTAGGACCTTCATGTTTTCCACTGTCTCCAGAAAGGTGGAGTGGTGGTCCTGGGTCATGGAGGGTGATCTGTAGCAGGCCACAATTTGCATTACAGATTTGCCCGATGTTAGTTGCACATGGATGATCTCAGAGGTATCATGCTGCACCACTAACCTGGAGGTGTAGGTATCCTTGGTGAATATGGATACACCCCCTCTTTTAGTGTTTCGGTCTGTGTTCTGTGGCCAAAACATGTGCTATGAGTTGTAGCCAAATAGTGCTGGGGTGCTCTCTGGAGCCTTGAACCAGGTTTCAGTTACTGTACAAATGTTAACTTTCTCCATACTGAGGAGTGCTTCGAGCATGTGCATTTTGAGATTTAAACTCCTGACGTTGAGTAGCATAACCCTCAGTTTTTTGTTAATTGTGCTGTTTACGGAGGTGGGTTTGACTTTTGAGCTTGCCACTAAGGTGGCAGCAAAAGCCTTGGCCAGTATTCAAAAGCCTAGGGGTGACAGGTGCAAGCTGTCTCTTGTGAAGCAATGCGGCTTGTCGAGCATGTCGTCCCAGGCTGACAGACACTGGATCCCCTTTGAATGACACCAGTAGCTTAGCCAATTGTTGAAATTGATCATTTTTTCTTTATACTGAGGTATCATTCTTGGTGAGGGCAGGATGCTACTCAGGGTCAGGATCATACCAACCTGGGCTACATGATCAGAGAGCTCTTCCATGTCTCTTTTCATGTAGTCCAGGGAGGTACGTCTCAGGTCATTCACACCAACATGAACAATGACAGAGTCATATTTGTACTTGTTCTGGAGTGACCTGACTGCTTGTGTTATGTGGCGGATTCTGGCTCCCGACAGGCAGATAACAGTGTGAGTGGCACGTCAGTGTGCCTGACTATAGAGTCACCTATTACTAGTGTGTTAGGTATGTTATTTTGCCTTAAGGGCTGTGATTGTGCAGCACACTGATTTTGTGTTTTATGTGTGGTCTGGTTTGTGACGGGAAGTGCAGGTTGTTTGGATGTCTGCTTTGGAGGTCTCTGATGCTTTTGAAGGTTTTTATTTAGAGCCTCCCATGCTCCTGTATGAACAACTAGGACTAAAACCAAAGTAAGACCGTGGCTTTCTAAAGATACCAAGTCAAAAATCATACTCAGAAACAAAGCTTAGGCCACATGGCATACTTCAACTCCCCACCCCCAGATCAAATTAAATATTGGCAGCTAAGGAATGAGACAAAAAAATCCATCATATTAGATAAAAAAAAAACTTTTACTGTCAACTTCAACAAAAAAATCAGAACAACCCACAAAAGTTCTGGACAGGTATAAACAAGCTTCTTCACCCATGGTGAACTACCACACCAATCCCCTCAGCTTCACTCCATAAACCCCTAAAGGAAATTGCAAATGCTTTTAATGGTTTCTTTACTGAAGCTACCCAGGCACTAAGCTAGCCAACTAAACCCCAGATGCACTAACTTAAAGACCACCATACCTAGTTCACAACTATCCTTCAGCTTCCAACCAGTTCCCACTTCACTAATCTATACCCTACTAAAAAAACTAAAACCAGCTACACTTTCTGCTGATCTCCTCCCTGTTGAGTACCTGCAAATAGCAGCAGATGCCATAGCATACCCCATCTCCATCTTAATAAACAGAACCATAACAGAAGCCACCATCCCCTCCATCTGGAAAATATCCCATGTCATCCCACTACATAAGGGTGGCAGTTCCACTGAATTGTCAAATTTCAGACCAATAGCTATTCTCTCCCCGTTGGCTAAAATCATGGAGAAGTGCATTCATAAACAACTTTTGCACCATCTTCTTCATAACAATCTGCTGGCTAACACTCATCATGTTTTCAGGCCTTATCATAGTACCACTTCAGCCCTTCTTTCCTTCTCTAATGTCATAAAGCAGACCCGAAATAGCAATAAGATTCCCTCATCTCTCTTTCTAGATCTCTCTAAGGCCTTTGACATGGTTAACCACCAACTGCTCATCCAAACACTGAAAACCATCTCCTTGCATAATCATGCCCTCCTATGGTTCCAGTACTATTTGAGTGGTAGACAACTGGCTGTCCTATGGCAGGACAAACTATCCAGCCTCCTACCCGACACATTAGGGGTCCCACAGGGCTCGATACTATGTCCCCTCCTCTTCTCTATTTTTATCAATGACCTCCATACGGTCATTCCTGATGCAATCTGCATTCAATATGCAGATGACTCCACACTGAAATGCTCAGCCAACAACCAGAAAAACTTACGGTCCTTAATCCAGTGCACTTTCAACACAGTTGAAAACTGGCTCTCAGACCAGCATCTTATCTTAAACCCTAACAAAACAAAGTTACTACTCTTCTCCCCTACTCATAAATCCACTGCACTATCCTTTTCTATACAGTCCAATAATAGTACCATCATTTCCCCTGATGCCCATACAAAACTTTTAGGTGGAATCATAGACAACAGCCTTAAATTTGATTTGCATGTTAACCAAACTATTAAAACCATTAATAAAAAAACTAGGATTGTTATACAAGATTAAACCTTTCCTATCCCCACATGCTAGGAATACTATTGCTTGCTCTCACCTACTCTCCACCATTCTTTATGCCTCCCCAGTACTTACTAACCTGAACAAAATGGAACTCAATAAGCTGTCCAGCTGCTATAACCATATTGCTAGATTCGCCAATGGTAAGCCCTATAAAACACATCACTCCCTCAGATTATGCATGCCTTGCACAGTGCTCCTGCACTAATTCTGCACTGACTAAGCCCCTGTATGCAAATCACCCCATTTACAGGAGAAATCCATGCAAATGAGGTGAATGTGTGATCCAGGAAGCTTGAAACTGGCCATGCAGGACTAGTGTAATCTGGAGAAATGTACTTGGTTAGTAACCGAGTACATGTCTGCCAAATCCAAAACAGAGCCGTGACAGATTCAAATAAAGGCTACATATCAGTCAGGATGCATGCCAATGGCCAAGTATAAGGCCACTGGCATAGCAAACAGCCTAAAAAATAAAAAAAATCAACTTTTTTTTTTTTTTGCTGATCTCGGCTGTTTAAGTGTAGGGCAGTGGCATGCAAACGGGATCGGGGGGAAAATAATAAAAAAAACCCTAAAATCAGCATTGTAACTAAAATCACTATTCTGCCATGAAAGTCAATGGCTAGTGAGTAGTGGTTGCTAAGGGGGGAGGCTCAGTGTGAGACATGTAACTATGCATTAGCAGGCAATCCTATGCAAATGAGGGGAATTATAGTGAATCCCAGTTTTCCCCAGCATGCTAGTCAGGCCCCAACAGTGTAAGAGTAGGAATAGCTTGGTGCAAGTCTAGGAATTAGGTGAAATCATTGGGGGGGGGGTATCAAGCATATTGTAAGCGGATTGGAGCCCTGTGGCTCAGGTTTGCTCCTAGCTAAGCACAGCTAAGCAAGGGAGTGTGTCTGAGTCTGCCTAGCACTCTTTATATTGCCTAAGCAGTTGTGTGCGTTTTAAAGGTATAAAAAAAGTTAAACCAGGGAATAGCAGCTCTGTGCACATTTGAGCACTCTGTTTGCACTGCGCACCCCTGGGCTTAAACAGGAAGGCAATGGGAAGGGAAAACAGTAGTAGGAAGGTAATCTAGAACGAGCATAGCTGTCAGGTGAAATATATCAGAATCAGCCAATTACACAGGCAGCAGACCAGCCCAGCCCAGAACACTACTATAAACTATGCAAACACCTTCCCCTCTGGTTTTTCTCACACTCTACACCACCGGTGTATACAAGCAAGGAACTTTTAACTAACAAACCAACAAAATGATAGGGGCTGCAATAGCTATCATACAACAACTTGTGGAAGAGGCTGAGGGTAGTGAGGATGTGAATGCTGTCAATCAACCAACAGTGAGGAGATGGAAAAAAGCATAAAGATCCAGGGTAACCTACCAGGGGCTACATGAGCTGGAGAAATATAGGGTGGACAGGGACATCCTACAGCAAATTGTTGAGCTGTGCCGGCCATGCCTGACACACAGAACTAACAGAGGGGAACCCATCCTAGTGGATACCAAGGTATGTGTAGGCCAAAGAATACTAGCTACAGGTATCTTCCAAAGACCAACAGGGGATATGATGGGGATCTCACAGACATCAGCATCCAGGGTACTCCACCAGTTCCTGGATGCCATGTCAGCACATGTTGGTGAGCATGTATATTTCCCCAACACCCATGAGGAGTTGGCCAGCAATATGCAACTGTTCCACCAAATAGCAGAATACCCTGAGGTAGTGGGTGCTATAGACTGCATGCACATACACATCAAAGCACCACCCGGTGAGTGGGGTAGGGTCTATATCAACAGCAAGGGCTTCCCCTCCATCAACTGCCAGGTTGTGTGTGATGCCCAGGGCATAATAATGAATGTGTGTGCTGGCTGTCCAGGAAGCTATCATGATTCTCACATCTGGCATCTGATGCAGCCGTACCAGAGATTTGCCAATGGAGACATCCTTCATGGTCACCTAGTGGGGGATGCTGGATATGCACTGGAGCCGTGGCTGATGACACCCATCAGAAATGCACACACACCTGAGCAGGAACTCCATAATGAGGCATACTCACAGACAAGAATTATAGTAGAGCATGTGTTTGGGATGCTCAAGTCACAGTTCCGGTGCCTGAACACATTTGTTGGAGCCTCAACAGATACATGCACTCAAATTGTCATCGTATGTGCCATGCTACACAATATGATTCTGCAGAAACAGCTGCATCAGGGACAGCATGGGGCAGGGCTACACAGACCCCTACCATTGCCAAGGCCTGCACAGAGTGACTCGGAGGAGGAACAACTTGAGCCTGCCCCAGTAGCCAGAATGAGGCATGGCCAGTATGCCCTGGCCTTTGCAAAGAGGCAACACATAGCACATACACTGACACAGGAGGGACCCAGGGAATAACATCTCTCTCTGACTCTCACATATAGTAAAAGGGATGACAAACATGACACTACCTGTGCTCAACCATGTGTAGGTAGTGTGCTATGTGCAACCAACATGGGCAGCCCTGCAGCACCACCCTCAACACTGGGACACTCACAAGGTAAGTGACTCACACATACCAGACAGGGGGGTTCACATTCCCAACAACAGTCACAGCCAGCAGGACAGGTGCAGACAAACACAAACAAAGGCTGTGCTATGGCCTCTGAATGATGCCTATGGGTAACCCCCCAGGCCTACACAGATAGACTACAGCAGGTCAGGCAGTAGGACATTAGTTCTGAAGGGTAGGAAGTCAGAAACGAATATGTAGGTAAATCAAAGCTAAGATCTGTAGTACACTGGTATGCCTCTAGTCACCATGATAGGTTAGAATACAGAATGAAATCGTGTACCTGACATACCAGTACAGTCATAGCAAATGTGTACAAGTGTCAGGTGTGCCACCCCATCCTAAGTAGTAATGTAATAACAGTCAGGTGTGCCCCCCCAATCCTGTGTATAAATAGTCAAGTGTGCCCCCCCCATCCTACATAGACATGTAGTAACAGTCAGGTGTGCCCCAAAACCCTGTGTAGAAATGTAGAAGTAGTCAGGTGTGCCCCTCATCCTACGTAAAAATGTAGTAACAGTCAGGTGTGCCCCCCTAATCCTGTGTAGAAATGTAGTATCAGTCAGTTATTCCCCCACCAATCCTGTGTAGGAATACAGAAACAGTCAGGTGGGCTCCCTCCAACCCTACTTAATTATGTAGTAATGGTCTAGTGTGCCCCCCCAATGTGATGTACATATGTCGTAACTGTCAGATGTGCCCCCCCCACAACCCCATGTAGAAATGTAGTAACATGTATGTGTAGATCTAATACCAGTGGAGCACAGATGCACAGAGGTGGCCAATGTAGCAGGATAGGTTGTAGCATCTGTACAATATGCAGGTATGTGTGTGTTAGGCTGGTGTGTGTCCCATATTGTGTGAGAGGTGTCGGTATGTATGCATGTTGAGGTAAGCCTGGTGGCCATTGCCCACTACCGCTGATGACAGGGACAAGTCCTCACAAATGCAGTGCCATACAGAATACCCATCAGTATAACACAAGCTAGCAGTAAGCCATTGCAAATGTATGGTGGTAATATGTGTCACCATCTGAAAGACTGACATGGCATGGGTGTTGGTCTACATATACCAGTAGTACACAGGGGAAAGTACCCCAGACATACAGTATATATTGTGTCACTGTGAAATGGACACACCCTTGGAAATGTACATACAGGTATGCATCACATTATTTGATCCTGTAGTAGGGGATACTGGTGTTGTCTGCCCAAACACTCGCAGAACACAAAGGAGGTAGGACTGATGTATTGGGAAACAGCTGAAGTACCTGCACATGCAAGGATAACTGGAATGCCCAATGCATATCTGTGTGTCAGATGCAAATAGTGTCCATAGCACACATGCACCCAGCTCATGCAAACACCATCCACGGGCACCTCTCTGGTCATATCCCTGCTGTGGGGAATGGGTACAGTGAGACCCCACCTGTATACGGCAATAGTGGGAGACTGCAGCATGCAGTGCTGGTGCCCCATGCAGGTGTGTCTCTAGTGGTAGGTAGCATCCTGCCAGCATCCACACCACCTGAACAAGACTGTTAGGAGATAGTGGCATGAACACCTATCACACCTACCCTGTCACCCCAAGGGAATATCCTGTATGGTGGTCTGGGACTGTAGGACTAACAGACTGCAATGTCCTGCCACATCTGGCATGCAGCAACACCTAATGCCCCACAGGCATCTGCCAAAGGCCTGTGTCTCACACATACTGCCAATTGATGTTATGTCACGGACACCCAAATAACAACATAACACACTCCACATAAGCCATATGCAAGGCAATGTGGACAAACCACAGTAACATGTCCACTATGTCCCACTGCATGAACTGTGGGCCAACACTAACACACACCTGTGATGGGGCGATACCCTTAGGGAAAGTATCAGAGAATGTATGCATAATGTACGAAAGAGGGTGGGAGCATGGGCGGCATGGAATGTGCAAGGTCCAACACCAAGCTATGTGCACACACTATTCCTGACTGCAAACACATACATGGGTGGCTACACATCTGCCCGTACACCACAACAGGATAAATGTCCTGATCCATGGCCCATGCCCCTGGCTGACCTGTGCGAATCTGTACAGCTGTGAGGCATTGCCACAGCAACATAAGCCCATACTGTCATGCTGATGGGTGTACAAGTATGGGATCCTCTGCCAGTAATGTACCAAGTGTCTACAGCTCCCCCTCCAGAATGGCATAACTTAACATAAATACGTAGGTGTCTGCCCACAATACCGGACACAACCACAGTCACCCTTGTCCCCCAAGACATCACTGTGAGCAAGAATGTCCACCTGACAGTACATGGGGACAGAAAATATCACTGTGTATAACAGTACATGTCTGAATATTTCTGCTAACAGCAGTACCATGCAGCTGAAGCATCACAGACACAATCACCTACAGTACACACGATCCCCTGCACAGTTTGTCCCCATATTGCCAAATGATTGACAGATAGCCAGAAGAAATTGTATGCTACCTGTAGGTGTACAACACAAAGGTCTGCACTGCAATACAAACTACCTGGACTCGATCCACACAGTCATTGCAGACAGACATACTGGGCATGCTCAAACACTTAGAGAAATGAAGGGGATGTCAGTCAACAACATACTGAAAGGTTATACTGGGCATGCCTACACACTTAAACAAATGAAGGCCATGTCTGCAAACACCAGTGGACGAGGCATATCTGGCAGTTGCAGATGTTAGTGCAGACACTCCTCGGTATGCACCACTCATACTTTGCACACATAGTAGATAGGAATACAGACATATATCTAAGGGCAACACACTATAATAAGCCAAAGGTAGATGTACATAGATGTGTGGAAGAGGATGGCTGTGACAAGGAGCCATCCAGGCCTGTCCCACCCAACACACAGCCAAAGGGCCACAGCCACATGAGGATCAGATGTCACTCACTGTAAATACTAGCCACCGGTATCTGTCAGCATTACAGACTACGTGGTGCAGGTGCTAGGTGTGCAACATGACTGTACAAGGAAGTAGTCATATAGCAGCTGTATACACGTACCTGTGAAATATGACCCTGTGTGTGCCGGCATGTGTTGTGTCAACCACTAGATGAATAGCTTATGGCCCATGCACACACACTGCCTTCCCCATAGCCCTACTATGACAAGCCTACTGAGGTCATCCACTGTGAAATACACCTTTGGGAGAGTTGTAGCCCAGAAATCTCCAGGGCGCGTCCTAAACCTGCATACTGCTGTAGTGTGATAACCTTGTTAGGTAGGGGTTGCAATCCAAGACATGGCAGCTATGTGTGCATGTGTGTGTGTGTGTGTGTGTGTGTGTGTGTGTGTGTGTGTGTGTGTGTTTGTCTGTGTAGAGAGCAATGCTTTTTATGGTAGTCACACTCAATACAATTCAAATGCCCTACTTTGGTAAGGCTGCTGATGTCATCCACCTAGAAATACACCTCTTGGAAGGTTGTAGCCCAGTAATATCCATAGTGCATTCCATAACTGCGTACAGCTGTAATGTGATAAAATAGTTAGGTAGGAGTTCTAATCCCAGACTTGGCAATTGCAGCTGTGCGTGTGGGTAGAGAGCAATGCATTTTAGGCTAGTCACACTCAGTACAATTCAAATGCCCTACTTTGGCAATCCTGCTAATGTCATTCATTGTGACATACACCTTTGGGGAAAGGGCACGCTAGCATAACCCCATGGTGTGTCTTATAACAGCATCATGATGTAGTGTGATATGGAACTCTGGTAGGGGTTCTATTCCCACACATGGCAGTTGTGGATGTTTTGTGTGTGTTTCTATGTCTGTGTAAGGAGCAATGCATTTTAGGCTAGTCACACTCAGTACAATTCAAATGCCCTACTTTGGCAATCCTGCTGATGTCATTCACTGTGAAATACACCTTTGGGGAAGGCGTACTCCAGTAATCTCCATGGTGCATCCTATAATGGTTTAGTGCTGTAGTGTAATATACTAGTTAGGTAGGAGTTGTAATCTGAGACATGACAGGTTTGTGTGTGTGTCTGTGTTTGTCATTCATATGCTCTGTGGAGGTAGTTGTGAGTACGTAACAACTGGACTCAATGTGGAGAGGGTTTTGCAAACATCTTAAATGGTGGGCCAAGTATAAATCACAATGTCCACCATACAGGGATAACAGATGTGAAATAGCAGAGAGGCTGGCATGCAATCCATACCCCTAAATGTGACATCAATGCCAGCTGAACAACATTAGCAACCCTTGTATTACCCAGGGAACACTCTCAACCCATGTCTCATACACACACACACACACACTTGCCTTGGCAACAGCCACTATGTTGGCAGTACCCTGCATATTGCCCACTGATAATAACCATGGTGCGATTGCAGTGGGCTACAGAGGGCGTGGCACCCTGTCCATCAGTCCAATAGGCAAGTATATGCCAACAGTGCACCTTCCCCACTGGACACCTGCAACACCTGTGGTGCCATCAAATGTGATCCACAAAGGACATACCATGCCTGAAACACAAGCCCTGTATGGACAGATGCCACTGACACCAGGGAATACCGGTATTATGCTATCAGTGTAGGTACAGGGTCAACCTGTTGTCCAGTAACAGTTCCAGCCACATGAGGTCAGGACTGGCACATCTGATGATAACAATCTCTGTACACAACATGGGTCAGACACCCAAGGTACAGTTCCATATGTCACTGTACATGCATGTGAGAGGGGTGCACATCCCAGACACTGTCCATATCATTGACTAAGGAACACATACATGGCAAGCAATGCACAGCATAGGCCACATGCAGGTGACTACAATACCCACCTGTGTGGGCAACTCCAGACACTACACCCTTGAGCCACATTGCAGACCATTGTCATGTGGCCTGATGCCAAGGTATACCCATCACCTAGCCTTGTATAGCTGTCTGGCACTGTCTACCACAACACACCCATGAAGCAGTGCACCCAGGCATGTCAGGACTGGCACTCATGTCTGTGTGTGTGGTGTATGATGTGTATGACCACATTCACAATCACTACTAACCCCATTGGCATACTGAAGCATGCTGTCTGATGTCAGACACCTCCACATATCCTTTGCACACATAACCTATGCATGACCCCTGTGGTGCATGTGATACCTGCACAGTACTGTGTTATGGCAATCCCACATGTGATGAGTTGTATTCCTGGCCCTGCCAAGTGTGTCAATGTGTGTGCATCCCTGTGAGAGTGTGGCTGTGTTGATGCTGACATCTGTTCATGGGAACAGGAACATGCACTACACCTACCACATAGCTACCATATCCCTGTTGCAGATGTCACTCACCATCGCATATACTTTCTAAGGGCTCCACAACATGTGACCTATGTGGTGCATCCAATAACTGCATGGACATGTGATAGCACTACATAATTGTCAGGGGGTTGATACCCTGCACTGGTAGGTGTGTGACACACACATGCTTAAGTTTTACTCCCCCACCCCTCCCTGGATTTTCTGTGCTTCTGTCTGCCTCTCTTACTCCCTCTCTG